>NC_064305.1:40666942-40971387 GCF_023373825.1 Bactrocera dorsalis
CCGTCATACAATTCCCTTATACCGAGTTGCTGATAAGTGTTCTCAGAGAGCAGTAGTGCAAGTCGAGTATAGAATCGTTCGGCTGTTGTGATTGCAGCTTGCAAACCTTACTCATGGGTGCTGAATTTACCGACTGCTGTGCCAAGGATTTACTGCTTTTGCTTACCCTGGTGTTAAAGTCGCCAAGCACGATTTTGACATCGTGGCGGGGGCAGCTCTCATAGGTGCGCTCCAAGTGCTCATAGCATCGTTCTTCTCTTCCGTCGGTGCGTGGGCGCAAATCAGGAATATGCTGAAGAACGTTTTAATGAGGATTATGGCTAAACGTTCATCCATCGGTGCGAATGATAGTACTCCCTCTCCCACCACGAATCCAACACCCAATTTGCGCTTCTTTATATGGCTACTGTAACAGATGCCACAAGGCCACAATGTATCAGCCCTTGTTCCGTCCATCGCATTTCTTGGCCGGTAATTCCAAGTGCATGCCCTTAAATCGTTATTCTTAATGCGTTTGCCATGGGCGTCATATCTTCAGAAGCTGTTTTCATTGGGGGTGTTGTTCCACGTGGCGGGTCGCGAACACAGCGCACAATCCTCCTTTAGCTCCCCTAAAACGGATTTTCTTTGGCTACCTAGAGGATACTTGGTTAAAGACCGGAAGTCGTGAGCTGCTTGAGCCATATGTAAAAGAATCTTTTCTGGACACTCCCAGGTGAATGGTGATCAGAGAACTTTCTTCACTTGCGTGAACTTCTACACATAACTTCATCCTACTAGAATGAGTTTATGGTTCCAATTTAAGATAATATGATACCAAATTTCATAGTAATCCATTCATCAGTTTGCGAACAATAAAGTTGAACATTTTTATTGGGTTTTATTATTATAAATTGAATGAGTATAACTTAATATACATAACAGGTTAAACTCTAACTTAGCTCTTTCTTAATTTTTTATCATGTAAAATTAATCGCAATGGATATAGAGCTGTAGAATATGAAAAACGTTTCTATTCCCGGTCTCGCCTTATTGAATTATGAAAACCAAAATTAAACAAAGTTTTAGGTCAATCAAAAAAGATTTATAGGTGATTCGCATAGCTTTAATCCTACACAATTTTAAATGTTTACCTATTTCTAGATAAACTTTCCACTCTTCATCTAATGAAATTTTCTTGTTCTTACAAATTTTTATCTTTCAAAAAAACCGAAATTACTCATATCGGTCGAATAATAATAAAGATATAAAATGTACATACATATATGCATACCTCAATACAAACTACTATGAGCACAAAATAGTAAGACTTTGTTCATTATTTTAATTTCTAATAATTTATTATTCAAAATCTACATATGTCGTCCGCCTCAAAGTAATCTCCCTTGGCCATAATACAACTGTTCCAACGTTTTTTCCAATTCTTGAAACACCCTCAATGCAGATTACGGCGGTGCATTATCGTGGTAAAAAAATTAAGAGTTGTTAGCCAATTAATCCAGCTTTTTATACTCTTGCAACCAGTTGCTACAGAGAATTTTACTTTTGTTCACCTAACAGTTGTACGTTTCACCTAAAACTAAACGAGAAAGATATAAGGCTAAATATATATAAATGATCAGGATGACGAGAAAAGTTGAAGTCCGGTTGACTTTGTCTGTTCGTCCGTCCGTGCAAGCTGTAACTTGAGTAACAACTTGGTATAGAGGTCAAAAAAAGATTCGAGTTCGTAGATGGGAGTAATCTGACCACAAATCGCCATTAACCGTAAACCTGTAAATTTCATTTTAACTTAATTTAGATATATATAAAAAAATTATAAAAAAAATTACGACAATAACTCCTATCGATAGTGTGAAAGTGGATGAAATCGAATAAAAACCTCGCTTACTCCCTATATAATGGTACTTTTAAAAACTACTAAAAGAGCGATACACCAATAACTAAATGCGCCAGAAATGTAAAAATTTGCCGATGGGATTTGATGGATTGCACCTTTTCGACGTCGAACCTTCCTTGTGTTTGTTGGCGTGCGTTTTTTGCTGTACAGAGGCGGGTGTGAATCTTGGCTGCAACAAGATAGTGGTCCGAGTCGATGTTAGGACCTCGGAGCCAGGTTGCTTGGTGAATTTTTCTTTGCTGGACTCTAGTACTACAGATAACTGTATTTCAGACCCCGGCGACGTCGATCAGCATCAACCCATTTGGGGATTATTCCTCATGGACGCTGTTTTTATCACCTGTTGTGCCAAAGATTCTTGCCTTGCCTACCCTGGCGTTAAAGTCGCCAAGCACGATTTTGACATCGTGTCGGGCGCAGCGCTCCAAGCGCTCGTAGAAGGTATCTTTGGTCACATCGTCCTTCTCTTCCGTCGGAGCTTGGGCGCAAATCAGCGATTTGTTAAAGAACTTCGGTTTGATGCGGATTGTGGCTAGACGTTCATCCACCGGGGTTAATTACAGTATTTGACGACGGAGTCTGTCTCCCACCATGAATACCACACCAAACGTGCGCTCCTTTGTATGACTACTGTAGTAAACTCCACAGGGACCTACTCGTCTCAGTCCTTGTCCCGTCCATCGCATTTCTTTGACGGCGGTGATATCAGCCTTCACTCCAACGAGGACATCAACCAGCTTGGCCACGGCACTCTCCCAATTAAGGGACCGGACATTCCATGTGCGTACCCTCAAATCGTAGTTCTTACTTTGTTTCCCATGGTCTTAATCAGAGCATAACCTTGTGAAGGGGATATTTCGCCTTCTCACTTTAGCTCAAACGGATTTTTTTTGGTTACACAGAGGATACTTCTTCAAATACCGGAAGTCGTGAGCTGCTTGCACCATATGTAAAATAATCGTTTCTGGCCACATCCAAGTGAATGGCAATCAGAGAATTTTCCTCACTTCCGTGAACTTCTACACATGAGTTATGGGTTATACATATACCAATATAAATGATCTGGATGAGGAGAAAAGTTAATATACGTTTTACTGTCTCTCTGCCTCTCCGCCCATCTGTGCAAGCGTTAACTTCAGTAAAAATTAAGGGGTCAGTAGGGTAATCTGACCTGTTTTTTGACATTTTTTTCATAGAAATCGTGAGGTATTTTGAGGAGTGTATAAACTAATTTTTTCGGAATTTTTTGATGACATCTCTCGGAGAAATGGCTGGGTGAATGAGATGCGTTTTTCACTGGCGGACATGATTTCTTATGTTTGGATCATCTGAAACTCAAAAACCCAATTTATTCTTAAAAGGTAAGTGAATCATTATCGTCCCAAATAGAATCATGAAAAAATGTTGATAAATAAAAAAGTAATTAACTTTTTTTTTTAATTTTTTCACCATATTTTTTTACAAAAATTTTGTCATAACATTGTCAATAAATTATAAAAAATATACCGATAGCCCGGTGTTTTATGATCATTAAAAAAATTATGCAAATCGGTTGAGTGGTTCCATCGGAATCATGTCCGACAGTTGAAAAATGTGTTTGGAGAAAAACGCGTTTAAAGTTTGAGGTACTGAAAAAGCATACAAAGATGGACATAAACGTTGAAAAATTGACATACCTCTAATTATTATTTTTGGGCCTTTTTCGAAACCTTCCATTGATAAAGTGGGTTTCTACATTAATTATAAGGGTATAAGGGATTGGAGCAAGTATTGAATAAACATCATCTATAAAAAATGTGTTTTCTATTATTACCTAATAAACGCTATCTATACGAAGACATTATTTCTGAACGCACTGTTTCAAAAAATATGCCTCTCAACTTTTATAGCTGGTATTGGGATTTTATATATAATATGAAAGCGAACCACTTAAGAGAATATTCTTACATATGTGCATATACTTAAAAATGTGAAAAGTGAGTAAAAGAGAATTTACTAGAAAAATTGCATTTTATTCAGCTGAGTAGTATTCGTTTCCACAGCGACAATTTAACTTATTTGTATGTAACGTAGAATGTTAAAACAGGTTTCTTCTTAAAACAGCTGAGCGATCTAGCCATTGAAGAATAATGGATACAGTTGAGGTAGCTGAGCTTTTAATGAAAAGCGTATTCAGAATCAGAAGAACCACATACATGTATATTAAAATATGTATGTATGTACATATGTATATGTATATTGCACAATGATCTAGATAAAAGTGTACTTACAAGAATAATTCCTATCTAAATATTTGTCTGAATATATACTTCGAGAGTAAAAACTTATATTATTATTACGATATCATATCATTATTCCAAATTTGGATACAAATTGTATTTAAAATTTTGTATCTATCCACTGTTCATTATTTCAGTAAATTTTTTATATTGTTAAAACAAATCTAAAACTCTTCCGTGTGTCCTCCTAATCGCATAAACGTATGGTATTATAGATGAATCTCATACTATGTATTTATTAAATATATTTTAAATAAGTACGTATGTACGTGTACACATGCCATTTTGACAGAATTTCTGTTGGAGACAATGATCGCATTTTCTCTGTTTAACAATTGTGGATTAAGCGCGACATTTCAGCACCACAGACAGTTACAAACTAAATGTTCTCACTTCCAACGCTAGTCAGCCAAGTATGGAGAGTATTTTCTATACACTCGGCTTTCTTGCTTTACCGACGGTGGTTTATAATTTTCATATCAAAACCCAATTACTACCAACGTTGCTTGTAAGCCGTCGTGCTGTTTGTGCTGTTTCACAAAGTTGTTACAACGGACTTTGTGAAGAATCCGCTTATTTCAAACGGAACTCAGCACAAATGTGTATAAAAAACTTTGATTAAGTAGCTAAGCATGCTGTTGCATGTGCCACACGTACTCATATGTGCATACATATGAACATACTCGTATATATATATGTACATACATATTTAAGTACAATTGCAACAAACTTTAGCATTGGCACAGTCAGTAGAGTAGGCGCAGCCGCAAATCGGATCGTAGTAGACACGATCTGCCATTGCGCCACTTAGCTACATTGCTCGTGCAGACCTGGCAGATCAAAGTGCGGAGGAAATGTTTCAGAATTGCCGCATCACCGCACTACGGCTTGGCTTGGTTGCACAAGCAGCGCAAAGTGTCTGAGAATTTAAGCATGCGCCCTACTTTCTCCGCATTCCAACAAATCTACAATAGCAACTCTAACGAGAGCCAAGAAACAGATTCAACTAGATGAAAGCATCCGGAATGGAAGCTATGAAAGCGCTTGCATGTGCACATGGGTATGCAGGTACCGAAACCGGAATAAGCAGTAGCATTAGCTGAAATTAATCGTACAGTGGGTACGATACTGTGCTAAAATAAGAATGGTTTACAAATACTTATATTCACTGTCTTCTTCATTGTGGTTTCGTTAATGAGATGTGTTTAAGATTAAGAAATTATCAGCCTGCCGATTATGGTGACTACCGGTAACCGGCAGCCTCCAGATAAATATTACTAGTAGGTGAGGATGATACTTGAATCGTAGAGGGTATATGCTATATATTCGTTTTACCATCCTTGGTAAATTTTGCAAAATTTAGATGCCCCTACCCAATTTAGAGGCACCTTATATGACTATGTATTATTTCCAGTATTTTATAATATGTAAAATGAAATCTGTCTTTCCAATTATACCATATGTTCAGTTTTTTTATCTTCCATACAAAGCAGCATAAAATAAGTTTTAAGTACGTTTCATAAACAAAGGAGTAATTAAAAGGTTTCAAAGAGAATCTAAAGTAACTAAGTTATTAAATCCGGTTTGCTTTCAAAGTGTGGTATCTTTTTCGACTAACATCAGGTACAACCGTAATACTTTCACGATTGCAATTGCCTAGGGCGCAAAAATTTTACAGCAGCATTTTAGGTAAATTTCCGTGCATATTTCATTTATTTATTTAAAACTAGTGCTGCGGGGTCAGCCGTTTTCCTGCGTGAAATTACATATGTGTTTTGAAATGAAAAGAAAGTTAAATTTATCAGTTCTTTTTTGTCAATGTAACACAGCTTGATAAAGAACATTTTTTTCTGTTCCGGTGCGTAAATGTACAGAGAAGATAGTTTTCCAACTCGTGAGTACGCCACGTATTTTTGGCCGTGTGAAAAACATAGCAGTTCCAAATTTATGCCACACATTTTTAGCGACTATCCTTGTGTCCTGATGATTGTCATCTCAAATTTGACTTTGAATCTTCCAGTTTAAGTCATCAACATCGGTATTTTTGGAAGCTATCATTGCACGTGCACTCAAGGAATCGTAGTTACGATAATTTGGCCAATGTTCGGATAAACATTCGTAATGAGTTCATCTTTCGTGAATCGATAACCGGCAGATGGAATTGATCGCTTTCCAATTTTTAGCGAAGACGATGTAAAATGTCTTGGACAATGTCATTTTTGTTCGTATTCCATAATAAACGCGGATTTGAAGGCTGATATGTCGAAATCATTATCACGAAAAGTGTGCGAACTTCATTTGCATTCCAGTGAATATCATTTTCCAGCAATTGTAATTGCTGGCTTGTTTCTCAAAAAGTTATCATTCACAGTACGCAATGACTCAAATGATGATGAACCGCGTACATTTATCAATAGCAACCGAAAGTAGAAACAATCGTCGTTTTGTCGTCGGGTGGATTGTGTAAATTCGTCCTAATGCATTAGTTGAGAACACTCTTGGATGTGCTAGATTTACTGGTTGGCCTTGCATTCTGCGTAACTATTTCTTCGACGATGCATTCCGTGTATAATATCAAGGTATTTCCGAATAGAGCAATGTTCTCTCAAACAGATCACTGACGAAAGTTGAGAAAAAACTCGTGAATGTTAATTTTGTTGCTGGCGGTGTTTCCACTGGCTGTACTGTATTCTCTGGGATGAAATGAACTCTTTGGCCATTCTCCAAATTACCTGCGAGACGCACAACAGTCGGAAAACGTTCATGAATTGCAAAATTAAATATCCTACAATGCGCTTTATTGCAGTTCCCGTATCGACCGTATCGTTCAAGACCAATAACCGCCATGTTGCTTCCTTTGGTGACGTATTTACAAACGTATTTTATCGATTATACCAAACTACAATACTAAACATTGATATGAATTTTGAACGTGAATTAGACAATAATGGTGAATATAGTACCATCGATATTCACTCTTCCAAATTGAATGCAGAATGTTCTGCCATTGTCGTCTGGTGAGCAATGTCGATAGAGTGGATATCCATCATTTCTAGTTTGTGTTTCCGAAAGAAAAGCACGTGGATACTGTTTGCATTTATTGTGAGACATACAAACCGAAGTGGGAATGTGGAGTCCGCAAGGTACATGAACCTTATTGGTTTTTATCACTTCGTATAATACTGGATATTTCTTTGCATCGGGAATTTCCGCATGATTGAATGATTTCATCAATTTGATCTGGTGTAACCATCATCCATCATCCACCATCCACAATCCAAAGAAGAATGTATGCGTGCGACAAACCTTTCTTTTGCCACTCAACAGAGTACATCTAGTATCAAACAGCACCATATATGTATATGTACGTTACTTCAAGATAAAGTCCATCGAGTTGCTTGAAAAGTCTTGCTGTGACATCATGACGATCGCTTGCTGATTGACCGCGATCCATAATACCGCACGTATGTCATCGCATCCTGGGAGTACTCGGTCAAGTGCCTTGCGCTGCTATTGTATGTTGATGCCAAAAAGAACACCGACTGATATTTCAAATTTCAATCTGTAATTGATCACTTTGCGTGAAATACACATAATGTTTTCACTGAATCATTTTCAAAAGTTTTTGAAACAAACGACAAATTTGAACGATTCAAATAATTGAAAAACAAAACAAAAAAAAAATGAAAACAAAATTTTGTATGGAAAAAAGTAACTTTTGGGAATTGTCCAATTTTCCGACTTTTCCTCACGAAAAGCATACAATTTTTTTATTTCTAAATCTTCCCCGATCCACAGCGAATAACCTCTGAAGTTTTCATCAAGATTGGTTCTGCCGTTCTCTTAGCGTTACAAATAAACAAACATTCATTCGTTTGTATGGAAAAAATGAAAGGGCTGTTTTTAGAGGTTTTCCAGCAATTATTCGAATTTTTCTTGTCGTAAAAACCATCTTTAAACCTGAACGAACATTTAGAAAAAAGAATTGGCCAAATTGGTCCAGTCGTTGTTGAGTTATGCGCTTACCAACACATTTTGCGATTCATTTTATACTCTCGCAACAAAGTTGCCAAAGAGAGTATTATAGTTTTGTTCACATAACGGTTGTTTGTAAGTCCTAAAACTAAAAGAGCCAGATATAGGGTTATATATACCAAAGTGATCAGGGTGACGAGTAGAGTTGAAATCCGGATGTCTGTCTGTCCGTCCGTCCGTCCGTGCAAGCCGTAACTTGAGTAAAAATTGAGATATCATGATGAAACTTGGTACACGTATTTCTTGGCTTCATAAGAAGGGTAAGTTCGAAGATGGGCAAAATCGGTCCACTGCCACGCCCACAAAATGGCGGAAACCGAAAACATATAAAGTGTCATAACTAAGATAAAGATATTAAAGTGAAATTTGGTACAAAGGATCACATTAGGGAGGGACATATTAGGAAGTAATTTTTTTGGAAAAGTGGGCGTGGCCCCGCCCCCTACTAAGTTTTTTGTATATATCTCGGAAACTACCATAATCATGTCAACCAAACTCTACAGAATCGTTTCTTTCAGGTATTTCCATATACAGTTCAAAAATGGAAAAAATCGGATAATAACCACGCCCACCTCCCATACAAAGGCTATGTTGAAAATCACTAAAAGTGCGTTAACCGACTAACAATAAACGTCAGAAACACTAAATTTTACGGAAGAAATGGCAGAAGGAAGCTGCACCCAGCCTTTTTTGAAAAATTGAAAATGGGCGTGGCGTCGCCCTCTTATGAACCAAAAACCATTTCTCAGGAACTACTCGACCGATTTCAATGAAATTCGGTATATAATATTTTCTTGACACCCTGATGACATGTACGAAATATGGATGAAATCGGTTCACAACCACGCCTTCTTCCAATATAACATTATTTTGAATTCCATCTGATGTTCTCTGTATAATATATCCATCAGAAACCAATGATCGTAGCGGAATAAAACTTTACACAAATACGGTATTTGAGCTGAGGTATCCCTTGTGGAAAAATTGTCGTGATCGGACTACAACTTTTCAAGGCCTAACCTAGCCTAACCTAATTTTTCACCGAAAATATCGGCAAATCTCTCAGAATTTAATTCTAATTAATTTTACAGCAAAATAAAAAAAAATATGTAAACGACGGATAATGAAATCTCGATTATCACTTTATCATGCGAGAGTGTAAAATGTTCGGTGACACCCGAAATTTGCCCTTCCTTACTTGATATATATATGTATAAGATTTATGAGTGAAACAGATTACTAATTTATGTTTAATGTGAACAGCTGTAAACTTCGTTATATAAATTAGTTGCAACTATATTTATGGAACGAAGTATGTGAATACGGTTGTTGCTATCACTTCCTGTGTCAGTAGATAGTAGAGAGCGCAGCTTCACTAATTGAAAGTCATCAAAACCTACCTGCGCTCTACAATGTGTCAAGGAAGACTGGCAGGTTTGGCAACATTGTCACTTTAAATCGTTTTTAAAAAAACAGTTAATTTTCTTAATTTTTTCAAAATAAAGGTGCGAAAATATTTAAAAAACAAACTTTTTAATTGTATCAACACCGTTTTAAATAATTATATTAAAATTTAGGAATATGAGTGTTTTTGATAGCGTTGCAACCAGTTGCTACAGAGTATTATATGTAGTTTTGTTCACCTAACGGTTGTACGTATCTTCTTCTTCTTTACTGGCGCAGACACCGCTTACGCGATTATAGCCGAGTCAACAACAGCGCGCCAGTCGTTTCTTCTCTTCGCTACGTGGCGCCAATTGGATATTCCAAGCGAAGCCAGGTCCTTCTCCACTTGGTCCTTCCAACGGAGTGGAGGTCTTCCTCTTCCTCTGCTTCCCGCGGCGGGTACTGCGTCGAATACTTTCAGAGCTGGAGTGTTTTCATCCATCCGAACAACATGACTTAGCCAGCGTAGCCGTTGTCTTTTAATTCGCTGAACTATGTCAATTTCGGCGTATATCTCGTACGAATATCGAATGCGATATTCGCCGTGGCCAACGCGCAAAGGACCATAAATCTTTCGCAGAACTTTTCTCCCAAAAACTCGCAACGTCGACTCATCGGTTGTTGTCATCGTCCAAGCCTCTGCACCATATAGCAGGACGGGAATTATGAGCTACTTATAGAGTTTGGCTTTTGTTCGTCGAGAGAGGACTTTACTTTTCAATTGCCTACTCAGTCTGAAGTAGCACCTGTTGGCAAGAGTAATCCTGCGTTGGATTTCCAGGCTGACATTGTTGGAGATGTTAATGCTGATTCCTAAATAGACGAAATTATCTACAACTTCAAAGTTATGACTGTCAACAGTGACGTGAGAGCCAAGTCGCGAGTGCGACGACTGTTTGTTTGATGACAGGAGATATTTCGTCTTGCTCTCATTCACTGTCAGACCCATTTGCGTTGCTTCCTTGTTCAGTCTGGAGAAAGCAGAACTAATAGCGCGACACTCTTATGAAAGATTGTACCTGCTCGATTAAGTTCTGCAGCTCGAATAATTTTCTCCAGCATCATCGCGGCATAAAGACAGCTCCTTTTCGTGCTGTCGAAAGCAGCTTTGAAATCGACGAAGAGGTAGTGTGTGTCGATTCTCCTTTCACGGGTCATTTCCAAGATTTGACGCATGGTGAATATTTGGTCGGTTGTTGATTTACCAGGTCTGAAGCCACACTGATAAGGTCCAATCAATTTGTTGACGGTGGGCTTTAATCTTTCACACAATACGCTCGACAGAACCTTATATGTGATGTTGAGGAGGCTAATCCCACAGTAGTTGGCGCAGATTGTGGGGTCTCCTTTTTTAAGGATTGGGCATAGCCCACTTAAATTCCAATCGTTGCGCATACTTTCGTCCGACCATATTTTGCAACGAAGCTGATGCATGCACCTTATCAGCTCTTCGCTGCCGTGTTTGAATAGCTCGGCCGGCAATCCATCGGTCTCTGCCGCTTTGTTGCTTTTCAGGCGGGCAATTGCTATTCGAACTTCTTCATGGTCGGGCAATGGAACGTCTGCTCCATCGTCATCGATTGGGGTATCGGGTTCGCCTTCTCCTGGTGTTGTGCGTTCACTGCCATACAGCAGGCTCGAGAAGTGTTCCCTCCATAATTTAAGTATGCTCTGGGCATCGGTGGCTAGATCACCTTGGGGGGTTCTACAAGAGGGGAGGATGGAGTGATGTGTAGAAGTTCACGCAAGTGAAGAAAGTTCTCTGATCGCCATTCACTTGGGAGTGGCCAGAAACGATTCTTTTACATATGACTCAAGCAGCTCACGACTTCCGGTCTTTGACCAAGTATCCTCTGGGTAGCCTAAGAACATCCGTTTGAAGGCGAGCTAATGTGAGAAGCGAAATATTCCCTATTTAGGGTTGTGCTCTGGGTTTGGCACCCGCCATGTAAAAAACACCCCCAATGAAAGACAACAACAAGCCTCGGTTGTACGTATCACCTAAAACTAAACGATATGGAACGAGGGTGACTGTCTGTATGTCCATCCGTGCCTCTAATAATTTGCGGTTTTGTTAAAATATTGTCATCATCCAAATCTATCACACTAAAGTAGTTTGAAAAATTTAAATAAATTTTAGGCTTTTTTTTAACTCTTTTTTTTTTTTGTACCGCAAAGGTTGTCAATTATAATAAAATCAACCGATATTTTCGTATGATAATGAAGATGGTATGTTCTCTAGTGGTATGGATTTATAATCAGTTAAAAACTCGAAGAGACAAGAAAAATATGTAGGTCCTTATGTCATATACAAGTATATCTCACATGGCACAAATAAAAGCACTAACAACCTTTCTGTTTACTACGAGGTATGACAATTAAGTAATGAGACTGATTCCATAAGCACCGTATATTTGAAAATTATTCTATAACTCTGCCATCCCCTTCAAAGTAATTCCCTTGGGCAGCTATACAGCGCGTTTTCCATGCTTCGTAACACTTCTGGAACGCTTCGCCTGGGATGTCCGCGAGTACCCTCGTCACGGCCGCCTGGATGTCCGTAATCGACTCAAAATGGGTTCCTTTGACCACCAATTTTTTTTATGAAACAAAAAAGTCACAGGGTGACATTTCGGGCGAATAAGGCGGCTGTTGCAACACGGCGATCCTTTTACAGGCCAAATACTGGGACACGCTGAGGGCGGTGCGGCACGGCGCGTTGTCGTGATGAAGGATCCAGTTATGAGCGATGTCTGGGCGCACCCTGTTGACTCGTTTTCGCAATCTTTCGAGTACTTGGCAATAGTAGACTTGATTCACAGTTTTCCCCGATGGAACGAATTCTTTGTGGACGATTCCACGGCTATCAAAAAAGGCAATAATCATCGTTTTCACCTTCGACTTGCTCATGCGAGCTTTTTTCGGGCGGGGGGCGCGCGGAGACAACCATTGTGAGCTGGCCACGACTAAGAGCGACTACCACCATACACTCTTACAATTTTAGCGTACGTTTCCGAAGTTGTTTCGTCCAATCTGGCGCAAAATGTTATCGCGACGCGTTGCTCTTGATTTCGTTTTTCCATTTTCGTGACGAGCACTACAAACACACGTTTACTCAACTTGACGCAGCAGGCGAACTAAACAAGCTAGAGCGATGATACATATATCAATGGAGAGGGGAGGGATGCCGGAAAAAGAGAAAGGGAATTTCAAGGTCACAGGTTTACCACAAGCGCGGCAATAAAATCAGTCTCTTTACTTAATTGTCAAGCCTCGTATCATTGCAACTGTTGACGTAAGTACTTGTATTTTAATATGATATTAAAATATTGAAATAACGCAAAGTTCTAAGTCCTTTTTCACCTAAAACTAGATATAGCGTTATATATATATACATAAATGATCAGAATGACGAGAAAAGTTGAAATACAAAAAGTTTTCCAAAGTAAACAGGACTTTAAAAAAATTAGAACAATTGGTTTTTTCAGCAAAATTAATTTATTTTATTCAAAATAGCATCCTTTTGCTTCAATATAGCTTTTTGCAGGGTCCAAAAGCATGTCGAACGAGTGTTTTAGCTCGTTGGCCGGTAGGGCCCCAGTATGCCGGTGCAAGCCTTTTGAATGGCTTCTACGTCTGCATAAAGCTTTCCTTTCATGGTCAAATGCCCCGAAAAGGAAGAAGTCGCACGGTGCCATATCAGGTGAATACGGAGAGAGGTTAATGGTTAAAATGTGATTTTTGGTCAAATCATCGTTCTTCGAATGTTGAATTCTGAGTAAATTTTGGTCGTCAGCCAATTTGTGCGGAACAAACCGTGCACACACCTTTCGTAAGACCAAATGTTCGGTAAAAATGCGATAAATCAATATTTTGGAGATGTTCAACTCCATTTCCATGAATTTCAATGATGATTTCGGCTAATTTTTGATTAATTCACGCAGAGTTTCCATGGAATTTCCGGTGATCACGGATTTTGATTGGCCCACATGTTGATCGTCATTTATGTCCTCGCGACCACTCTGATACGGGATAGGCAATCATCACCATAAACTTGTTTCATAATTGAAACGTTTCGCTAAAAGTTTTACCAATTTTAAAAAAAATTTTATGTTGGCTCTTTGTTAGAATCTCATTTTCGCACCGACAACATAAACATCGTGACACTTAAAATGCAATAACTTCCCCTCCAATCAATGAAATGTCATGAAATTCTCACTGTACAATCGATAAAGATAGCAGATTCTAACGCACCAGTCGACATATAGATGGCGTCACCAGGGGGCGCTGGATTCCTATTTATTTTGGAACGTACCTTGTAGTTCAAGTTCTGTATAATGGGCAATTATTTACAGCTCGAGCACTAGTCGACTCCGGGTCAGAAGCCACCTTCATTTCAGAGAAAATTGGACATACCCACGTTCAAGAAAAATTAAAAACAGTAGGAAATCTAACTGACCCCATTCCTATAGAAAAGGAAAAGGCAGGATTTCAGCACATTTCACACTAATGTTTCCGGAACTTCTACTCCGAATTTTTCACACGCTAGGGAACACCCAGTTAGAGACAACAACTATGTAGAACACAACATTTCATTCGAGAATGCCCAAAGTTCTTACAAATTAATGTTGAGACCCGAAAACCACAATACAAAATAATGGTTATTGCTTCAATTGCCTTGCATTATCCCACAATTTCAGAGATTGCAAGAGCAAATATTCTTGCAGAACATAAAAAAAAAAAAAACATAACACAAAAACTTGGCACCGAGATTGTATGATAAGGTTTAATAGCCACCATGGTGAAAAATAACGATGGCGAAAACCCATGTCTCGGAACCCGACTGTCCGGTTTAGACAAAATTTGGTATGTGCTATTTTTAACAAATTTCTATGTCACTTTGTGAAAATGGGTGAAATCGGATAATAACCACGCCTAATTCGCATATAACACAATTTTAAATTCCACTTCATTGTTTTACTTTCCAGTACACAAATCAAGAAACAATTAATATAACGGGAATAAAGTTGGCACGAATAATGCCTGTAGTGTGTGCCACCTTATGATCAAAAATTGTTCAAATCCAATGAAAACTGTTCAAGCCCCTAGGTACCGAATATTTGGATACCAGTACCTATATTTGACTTTTGATCAAAAATATCCGTTAATGTGTGAGATATGTAATTGAAATTCTGGGGTAATACTCCTCTGACAATGGTATGCGTATATGTTGAAAATGGTTAGAATCAGCTCAATACTTCCCTGAGGCCCCATATACCTAATATAAAGATTTTATAACTTCCCGTTGACTTTGTACCGCATATATCGGCCAATATGCGAGCTATCTCAACGAAAATAAAAAAGCGCGTTTTACTCATAACAGTGTATTTTTGTGCCTAAAATAGATACATTTTAGCGAAAACTTACCCCTCATATACATAACTAATATCAGGATTTTCGAATATTCAGCCTAAATACTTTACTCAATATGTTTAGTTTTTTAGTATGTGACATGTTAATACATAGTATGTGGGTTTAGGAAAAAATAGATAAAATCTAGTCGATACTACCCCAACTATAATATACTACTACAAATAGTGGTCTGTCAGTATAGGAGTTATATAGTATATTTATGTATAAAATTGCTTGGATTTCGATCCTCAAGTTGACGTTTTACACCTTAAAGTATTCCCTGGCTTTGATTCTTGAAAGTTGCAAGAGTATAAAATGTTCGGTTGTACCCGAACTTAATCCTTCCTTATTTGTTAATAATTGAATTTCACGTCATTGGAAAACCTAAGCCAGAATTAGGAATTCAATGGACCGATTGTAAATAGTTTGTTTATCAACGTTGCTATGTACATATGTATGTATATGTGCAAGATCAGAAGTCGTGATTGCCATACCAAAACTTTAGAATTGTAAACTACTCTGGCGTACAGTGGTGTAGGTACTTTAGATAGAACATATATTTCGGATATAATTGCGCTTACAAATCATGAAACTGTCAGTAGTCTAGTTCTCTTTTATTTTTAAATTCTTACTTCCATTTTACGCTACAAAAATCAGAAAACATGAAACGAAATAACAATAACGTTATTTGAGGTTTAGGCCAAGGTCTAGACCAATTTCTTTCGTATGCAGCGCTAAACCTCATTATTTTTAAGATATGTATGTTGTTAAAATATGTCGTCCACACATTTAAACCGACATAAACGCTTTAAGAATGATAGTGATCGATATATTGATTGTTACTTGATTTCTTTTCCTATAAATATACAAAGAAAAAATTAAATGGAATTTAAAATCGTTATATGTACATACTTATACTATATATATATGTGAAATAGGCGTTGTCGTAAGTCGATTTCGCCCATTTCCAAGTTGTAAAATGATAATGTCAGAATGGAATTGGTTGAGTAAGTCCTCAGATATAGAATATCATCTAAAAGTGATCTGCCCACTGTCCAATTTTGATTCCTGATCTTATAAAGTTCTTCCATACCACAGAAGTTATGGTAGATTCATTACAACTTTCTATTGATGTGCAGAAAATCAGCCTTGCGTCGGCTTAGCTCTCCTAACAGCTGTTTTATATTGTTTCATGATATCTTTATAGGGTTGCCAAATTTAGGTTTGATAACTTTCACTGAAGACTTTCCGCTTTTTTATGGAAGAAGTAGCCTGGTCCGCACACTTAATTACCCTGTAGCCCCCAAATGTTTTGGAGGAGTCAAACTCTGGATGGGGATTGCCGAAAACGTAGCTTGTCACTAGTGTTAGAAGTGGTAGAGTTTTCGTCTATTATAGACACTTGCAGGCAGTCTCTTGTTACATCGCAAAAGTGTCTAAGTGTTGTTGTGCTGCTTCTACTACCGCCCTGCTTCAGTTTTTGGGAAGAACTTCCAAAAGCTTGAAAGAGTGATCTCCGCGATATGTTCTCATTGCTTCCTTTTCAGGAAACTCTGATACTCCTCCATTATCTGTGTCCGGCGGCTTATCTCCTCTTCACCAACTGAGATGCCAGAAGCCTGATTCGTAGCTTTCCGAGCACCGAGCACCTTCTGGTACCTGCTCTTCGTCAGGTGATTTTGAAATTTCTTTCTTTCTTTTAAAGTTTTGCAATACCTAAAATAAAGAAAAGCTGTCTTCGAATGTAATCGAACCTGCAATTCGCACATTCAAATTAAATTACATTCATTGTTAAAATAGAACTTTTTTATATTTTAGGCTTGTTCTATTTGACCAGCACGTTATTTATTATAGACTTAGCCATACTTATTGGATTGCCAAAACCTATCTTAGCTTGTATATAGAACTAGAGACATTGCCGGTTCATAGTTTTTTTTTCATTTCATTGACAATAGCTTTATTTTTGCAGAAAAAAGAAGTTTGCAATAATGATATTTCTTGTTTTGACAGATAAAAATGTAAAGAAACCAAAATTACAAATCTTTGTGGATGGATATTGAGTTGAATTCAAGACAAAATGTGAACATTTCTTTTAGTTTTTTGCATTTTGGGCCTCAATTGAATAAAATACTTGTAAATGTAAATTGTGTATTAGTATTCCCCATTTCCGCTTGTCAAATGTTTTGAAATAAATATCAGCTGACTGTTCTTGTTTGCATTGCCAAGACAGTTCGTTTTTAGCTATTAACTTATGACGGGTAAATAAAACAAGCCCATTACTAAACTGGTTTAATATATATGTACATATGTAAGTGTTTAAATGAGTTAAGCATCCACCCCCTCTACTCGGTAAAACTGGCGCATCCTAATGCTACATCGCCATTCACCACAGCTGATGACACTACAACATAACTCACCACACCAGCAAACCCACTTAACAAAAAGGATGGGCAAAGGGAAAGCAGGCTTAATTCGTTCAACACATTCGTCACACAATCGTTCACACTATCGGCATAGCATCTTTCGTTTATACAAATTCGTTCTACGCAAGCCGCCCAGTCACAACTTTCTTTTTTCCGCAGAGACACTGCACCGCGTTAACACCTCGCTACTCTCCGCGATCATACTTTTCGACATCCATCCGCGAGAACTCGATCGCCAGCTCCAGCAAGTCGGAACAGGATTCTCGCCGCCCCGTACATCTACACTTATTTTTATTAACATTAAATTGTGTAAAACTTATAAATACAAAATTCATAATTCCGTTTGAGAAATTGTTAAAATACAAACAAAATTAGTTTTTACCAAACATAAATTTTGTATACTTTTATTCAGTAAGTATTATTATAAGTGTTTTATTTATACAGGAAAGTTAATGGAATAACATTGTGATATTTTGAAAGTAGGTGTGGTTATAGTTTTATTTGCCAGTGTTAAGAAACTATTATTCACCAAATTTGATTGAAATTGTTCAAGTAATTCTTGAATTATAGAAGTTCAACTAAACTACGGGGCTCTTGAGTCATCTTGGCTCTGAAATACCCCGGTTACGGTATGTTTGCAAAGTTTGGTTCCGAAATTGCAAAATCAAATGGGACTTAAGGATTTATTATTTGCCCATTATGGGCGGAAGATGTTAAAGCGATATTTCGCAGTTTGGATGATACCACGTCCACTATCCAATTTTTACACTATCTCCATTGCAACTATGTAGTTATAAGCGACATTTCACTACCGGTGATTATTTCACTGTGATTGAAAAATCGCATATCGCAACGGCAATCACTTTTTGTAAATTGTAGTTCCATCCTGTGAATTGTGATAGCGGTTCGATTTTGTGAATTGCGATTGTGAAATTGCGATTTTTTAACAGTAAGGTTACTTGTGATCGTAATAGCATAAAAGTATGCAGATTCGAGTTTTCGCCACAGTTAAAAAAAATGATTATGCCTTTTTATTTAATGAACAAGAAAAATAACTGAAGTATGGCAAATGTTTGAAGTGGTACATGAAATCAAAATACAGCGTTAACCAATGTAGAGAAACATACCCAAAGTAGGCAGTGGAACTACCACGGGTGGTATATATTGTATATACGAATAAATATTATGTACAGTACAAATCAAAATTAGGAGTAATTATTATAACTAGTGTAGAGTGGTGATCTCCACATTACCCCCCTTCTAGATTTTTGTGAATTGACTTGCAATACATCTAGAGGGTCTGATGTTTGGTTAGAATTAACAGCTGGTTCTTCATCTGCTATATTGTAACTTGGCTTGAGGCGGTCGATTGAAATAACGATGTTTTTGCCTTTTATTTCGATTGTAAAATTTTTGTCGTTTTTTGAAATAACTTTGTAGGGATCCCACTTCTGACACCAAATTTGGTGGTGATGTGGTACTAGGAGGAATTGTTGTTCACACTTTGATGGTCGCTGACGAACTATATTTCAATTTAGTGCTTTTGATCTCACATTCTTACATTCGTTAAGTTTAAGGATAAATTACATAAAATGGCAAACTTAAGAAGTATAGTACGAATAAATATTATGTACAGTACAAATCAAAATTAGGAGTAATTATTATAACTAGTGTAGAGTGTTGATCTTCACATATATTTATACATATTGGGCCCAATATCTACAGCCGCTTTGTCGATGAAAAGGCCAAAATGCTAATATTTTTAAATGCAAGTTTTAAGTATATATTTTAGTCGTTTAAAAAGTAATCAGAATTTGGAACTACTAAAGATTTTTTATTTTATTTTATTTATTGTTGAAGCCGATTATGAAAGCTTATGTGATGAATTTAAAGGATAAATATTGAGTAAAATTTTTTTCATATTTTCATTGTTTTAGTTGCGATTGCAATAACAATATGAAACAATTAAGGGGGGCTAAGTTCGGGTGCAACCGAACATTTTATACTGCTGCAACCTGCAAGAATCAAAGCCAGGAAAGGTGTAAAAGGTCTAACAGAGGATCGGAATCTAAGCAATTTTACTGATAAATATATATACGCTATATAACGCAACCGATATATTCGGCATAAGATTTAGTAAAAATCATATACTTGTATGTAGTATATGAAAGTTGGGCTAGTATTGATCCGATTTTATCCATTTTACCAATACCACATACTAAAGAAAAACAATCATATAAATTAAAGTCAGCCGGATGTTCGAAAATTCTGATATAATATTAGGTTGTCAAAAAAGTCTTGCGGCATTTTCGCTAGTTGGCGCTGAAAGCGCCTAGTTCTAGTTTTATTCGTCTCAAATTTATCTATTTTAGACACAAAGATACACTGTTATGAGCAAAAAATGCTCTTTTATTTTCGTTGAGACAACTCACATATTGGCGGTTATATGCGATGCAAAATCATCGGAAGTTCGAAAATATTTATATAAGGCAAACGGGGGCTAAGAGAAGTATTGGCCCGATTCAACTTATTTTTGACATTACCGATATTTTCCATCAAAAGTCAACTACAGGTACTGGGGTCCAAGTATTCGGTACCTAGAGCCTCGAAGAGTTGTTATTAGATTTGAACAGTTTTTATTCTTACGGTGGCATATACCAAAGGCCTTATTTGTGCAATGTTTCATCCCGTTATATTAAAGACTTCTTGATTTGTGTACAGGAAACTGAACGAGTCAAGTGGAATTTAAAATTGCCACGCCCATCGTCTAATTTTCACACTGGGCTCTCTAGGACAATCTCGGAGGTAAAATAGAATGTCTCTGGCGCATTTAGTTATTGATTTATTGCGCTTTTAATAGTTTTAACTGTACGGGGAGTGAACGAGGTTTTCATTCGATTTCATCCATTTTCACACTGTCGGTAAGAATAAGATTTGTATTAAGAAAATTTGGTTGTTGGAATGTTTTGATGAAATTTGTAACTTGGGCTCTTAATACGTTAAGAAAGAAGAATATGAAATAAAAAAAATAAAAAAAATACCTTGATTGATGAATCCGCCCATCATATAAATAGGACACTGGGGATATATGCTCAGAAAAAATTAAAGATAATCAACTTTATTAAAATTATCATCGTATTTAAGCTTATTTTGTATTATAAGGTATAAAACAATCACTGCAAAGTGTTTTATCGCATTTAACACAAAAAGTAAGAGGGGTTTTTTTACAACCTAGTCGTTGGCAATGCCACAAACTGAGGCATCATGTAGTGACCTAAAATACAAAATTGACCAGTTTTAAAAATTCATAATAAAATAATGTTAACACTTTTAATAGCCAGAAAATAATATAATAATAGGAAAATAGGACATGAATATAAATTTCTACAGAAATAAATAAAATAAAAGGTCAGTTTTGAAAAAAAAAATATTTATACATATTTATTAGAGCGCGTGGCCATGCCCGCTTTTTCAAAATATTTTGGCCACAAGTGTCCTTTCTACTTTGAACCCCCGTACTAAGTTATAGTTGTATATCTTAATTTGATAACGAATTTTTTTTTTACTAAGGAACCCGCATACCCAGTTTCATCAAGATGTCTCAATTTGTACTCAAGTTACAACATCCACGGACGGACGGATTCAACTTTTTTCGTCACCCTGATCATTTATATGTACTTGTACATAACCCTATACCTATCTCACTTAGATTTAGGTGATACGTACAACCGTTAGGTGAACAAAACTATACAGGGTTTGTCCGGAAAGTAATAGGACTGATTTTCTTCCACCACGACAGTACTTCTGAGCGTGCGCTCACCGACTGCCTTCAGTAGAAGGCATTCCTAGCTAACGAACGAGTGGCTGGTCAGTTGTCGCCGAGCATCTGGAGAGTCAGCACAAACATTTTCGCGTGACGTGTTCCTGTGAGTGGTACAAGCCGAAAATGCAACGTTCGGTACCGCAGAGGTACGCGAAATCTGTATGAAACTCGGTAAATCTGCGACAGAGACGTTTGATATGATCAAGCAGGCTTACCCAGATGTTACTTTGTCTGGTTGCCAAGCCTTTTTGGAGGATCGGGAATAAATCGCTGATGAATAAGCAAAGTGAAAACAATGAACATTGTCTTGTTTGACATCAAAGGCATCGGCCACCATAAATTTGTTCCTTCCAGACAAACCGTCAACATCAAGTTTTACGTCAAGAGACTTAAACGAAGGGTCAAATGCTGCCGCAGCCGCCCTACAGCCCAGATGTGGCAATTTTTTTGAATTATTATTATTTTTTGACCGAGTGCTTGAAGAAAATGAGCATCACAGCGTTTTAGTCCACTTGGACGTTTGGAATTTGCGCGTCTCGACTCAAATTTGCAAAATTTACTTATATAATTTACTAATCACCGGTGTGTTCACAACTATTATATTTCATTATTCAATTTACGCTTTGAACACGAAAAATTAAAAACGGTTTGGGAATTTTTTCATGTTGAGTACGAGCCTATGTTTTCCAATTCCAAAACTAGGTGGCTTAGTTTATTTCCAGTAATTGAAAGACTCTTAAAAAAGTGTGTTCCCTTGAAGTCGTATTTTTTATCGATTGAGAAACTCCCCGCATTTTTGTATTCTTTTTTTCAATGACTTTGCTGAATCTTTTTTGGTGTTTGTACATGCTCACATGTCCATTTTTGAATCAAAATTGGCATCGACCGAGAAAGAAAAAAAAAACATTTTGGTAATCAATTCTATAATTGATAAAGTTCTCAACGCTTCGCAAAAGAGAATTGAACAAAATTTCATTCCTTTCACTGAACCAATAAACTCAATGCTTTGGATGCTAAGGGAAAAAGTGAAGAATGTGCGAACTTTCGAGAAAATATTTTCATGGTTTATCGAGAATCGTTGGGCTGTTTACTGAAGTGGATTGCATCACTTTCTGAATTCAAAACATTTCGTTGGTTGCAATTTTCAACTAAGCCTGAATCAAAAGTGAAATATGAATAAGTTCTTGAGGCGATTTAGTTTTTAGACTTGAAAAATGTTCATATTGACGACAACAAATTGATCGCTCAGGTGGCAAAATCGAATGCGTTTTTGAAATCGACGCAGAAGAAGCCTATTTTAAAAGTTTTTAAAGAATTTTACTTATTACTTTCCGCGCAAACCCTGTAATGCTCTATAGCAACTGGTTGCAGTGATTTAAAAATAGCAATCACTGAAATCGTAGATATTGAAAATTCCCAATATCGCTCATCACTAATTGAAACCCTTATACGAGTATACCAAGTTAGTGCTTCCGATACGTTTCTTTACTGTATAATCGTATTTTAAGTACAAATCAATAAAATCGATGTATGGGGGTGGGCGTGGTTATCATCAGATTTCCTGAATTTGAGAAGGACTTGTTCTCAATTTTGTCGAAGTTGTTTTAGTGGTCGGGACCCCTTTTATTTAATGCCTTCCACCAAATTACAGTTTTGTGGCTTAAGTTTTTGCTTAGTGATAGCATTTTGTGTGTACCACTGCGATACATATGTAGTACATACATACATACATACATATGTATACGTACATGCAATAATAGTGGATTCGACATGCTAGACATCACCAAATATTTCACTTCCTGAAAGTTGCATTTAGAGTGCACAAAACAAAAAAGTAAGCATTGCATTTATAAATTAAAACATGCAAACATTTACATAAAATTGTAAATTATTTCAATTTCAACTTAGCAAGTTACTTATACACCATTATAAGAGCAGTGATGGATTTTCACCAGTGCAGAAACAAAAAACGACAAAGCAAATTAGAACAGACATTTCACAGACAAATGAATAGATTTGAAGTCGGATGAGACAGTGAAATATTGCAATTTATTATTACAATATTTGAAGAGGGGTGGGAAATGACTTAACATCATTTTTTACATTCTAATAAAAGAAAAACTAAATAATTGCACAAGCTTTGTTTCCATATCTGTTGTTTGGCTGTCACAAAATAAATCAAATAAATGCTAAAGTCCATTTACTTAGGTAAGACTGTTTCACTTTAAAAACGAAGAGTATGAACTCTAACTTATAGGAAAATATCTTAACTCGTTAAGGGTCTTTTGTACATTATTGAGCACACTTTTAAGAATATAGTGTAATTTTTTTCCTCACTTTTTTAGTTTATAAATTTTAAAGGGGTTTTTTCTCAAAACTACTTTTCAAAGTCGTTGTTCACTCTCATTTCAAAACTACTTGACTAATTCATTTCAAACTTTGTACACATTTTTGGCACATAAAATATCTCCCCCCACTTTTTTTTCATTAAGACTGTTTTTCTCCCAGAAAATGGCAAAAAATAGAAGTTTAGATGAAAGCCAAACATTTTAAATTGAAAAAAATATATATGTCAGAAAACGATGGGGGAATATTTGATTATAATTTGACTAATTTTTCTTAGTTTTTTTATTTTCGGATAATTTCTAGCCGAGTTATGGTCAACACCGCAAAGTGTCTTTTTCTCAAGACGTTCTGGGAGAAGCTCTGTTACCGGTTTCAATATTTTTACATGATTGTCAAAAGTGTGCTCAATAATGTACAAAAGATCCAAATATAATTACTCAATCCATATTAAAGAAATAAATTCACAAAATAAATATTTTTGTTTATCTTAAAAACCTTGCCCCTCCCCTTTAAGATAAAAATGTATGCGAGCTCAATAATAACTAATATTATTAAAAGAGTGTAATTCTTATTAATATAAATGTATAATAAGATAATAAGTTGTAACCGAACATTTTAATTATACTCTTGCAATTGGCAAAGGCGGGGAAAAACTTTTAGTATGGTAAAAAAATATTCCGAACGAATTCAACATTCTATGAAATCGTGAACGTTATTTTATTAATTTATTTCTAATATCATAGACCCATTTTGTTTTTTATTACAATTTACTTCGCATCAGTGAATATTACATCGAAATAATCTTCAAATGAGTTATAAACTTAACAGAAATCGTAAATTTAATATATTGAGTTGATGTGAAAATTGGAGCGATATATTAGGGATATGAGGCTTAGATCAAAGTCTAAACGCATTCGCCCATACCAACCACAAAATTTTTAAGAAAAAATTAAATCAAAAGAATATTTCATTTGATTTCATTAAAATAACACACATTATAACCAATCTGAATGGCTCAAAGTCAGAAATCATTATACATAATATATATGTTAGTTATATTGCGGGTGAAAAAAGGCCGATTGCATTAATTTTGTTAACTGAGGTGTACTTGAAAACATATTTTCAAGCAATTGCAAAAGTCATGCAATGAACGGCATATCATCGTAAATCTCGTTAGATTGACGTAAATCATTACATGTAGTATATATGTAGGAGTTGGAGTAATCCGTCGACCAATTACATACATTTGTAAATAATATTGTCGTTGCAGTCGTATATCTACACTGCAAGATGAAAAAAAGTTACAGCTGTTCAAAAATGAGTGAAAATAATAAAGAAATTGGATATATGTATTTTGAAATTTTTGTATAAAAATGGGAAGAATGCCAATTGGAGTTCTTCTCCACCTGATCTTTTCAGCAGAGTCGAGGTCTTCCTCTTCCTCTGCTTCCCCCAGCGCGTACTAAATATATCTCTCAGAACTGGAGTGTTTTCATCCAATCGAACGACATGACCTAGCCGAGTTCTGTAAATTCGCTGAACTATGAATACGTCGTCGTATATCTCGTACATCTCATCGTTTCTTCGACTGCGCTATTCGCCGTTGCCGATGCGTAGACAACCATAAATCTCCAGCAGAACCTTTCTCTCGAAAACTCGTAAGACCGGAAGTCGTGAGCTGCTTGAGCTATATGAATGGCGCTCAAAGAACTTTCCTTACTTGCGTTGACTCTATCATCCACAATCTACAGAATAAAAGGCTGCCTGAGTTTCATAATGTACCTCGCATATCTTCATCAATATATGTATATGAAAAAAGTCAGAATTTTCACTCAATTTTAACCATTTTAGACAAAAAAGTACACTATTGCTAGAAAAATACGCTCCTCAATTTTTTTATTATAACTCACGTATTAGCCGATATATGAAGGTGGTATAAAATAAATCGGAAATTCGAAAATCTTTATATTGACCCTTTTCAATTCCTACTTGACTAAAATGACTCTCCGAATTGCAAAAATACATCTCACATATTGAGTGATATTTTTCGTAAAAAGTTAGTAAATTGCACTGGTATCTCTATAATCGATAGGGGGATTGAGTAGTTATGGTCCGATTTTTAGACTCCATATGCCATACCTTAAAGGAACTATTTATGCAATATATCGGATAAATTCGGTGAAGTGTGATTTGTATACTGGAAAGTGGAAGAATCATATGAAATTTAAAATTGTGCTAAATGAGAAATAGGGTGGATTTTTTGACTTCGCTCATTCTCACACAGTAACACAAAAATTTCATAATAATTGATTACAATGGATTTGGTTGAAATTGACCGAGTAGGTTCGGAGAAATGTTATTTCACTTTACCGTTCACGTTCAATTTTGACAGCGGCTCATATAAAGCACTATCGTACCATACTGAATGAAAAATTATATGTCTCTGATGGATTTAGTCATTAATTTATGAAAGTTTTAATAGTTTTTGACAAAACCGTTAAATACTAGTTTGCGCAAATGTCAGGCAGATAGTATATAATATATTATATTTATAACTCGATATATGTCTTGATTTATACTCTGTTGGAACATGTTGCAGGAGTATAATAATGATATGTCAAGCAACCTTGATATAAACTTTGCATTTGACACTATGCTTATATTTGCATAGATTGAACTAAATTCATTTTATATTCGTGACATTGTCAGAAAGGTTTGATTTTTATATTGTCAGCTTTTATTACTTTACTGAAGCATTAATTAAATATGCTGACTAAAGATAATATCCGTTAGATATAATATGCGATGGGCTGTTGGAATAAATAAGAAATTTGTGTTAAATGTCTTTGCTGTCGGTAAACAATCTGGCTTAATAACGAGTAATAAATTATACAATAAAAGTATCACAAATTTAAGCATAGAAGAAAATCTTTTGCCAATTTATTAGGTGGCCTAAGTCAGACATTTGTGGCAGGACAGTTGCCAATTTCTATACATTTAAAAATTGAAGAAGATATTTATTTAAAATACAAAGTACATGTACATGTCTGGAAAGTACTTGAATATTGTATTGAAGGATCTAGCAATTTTTAAGCAAAAGTTGCTTTCCCATTGCATTCGAACAGATTTGCTGTGCATACTAGCAACACATGTGTATACACGAGGGTGGTCCAATAAATATTTAGCCTGAGCGCCCGATGAATTTACTATGGTGCAGAACATTCCAATAGAAAACTGGAAAAAGATAGTGCCATTCGGTGATTAGTGTTTGAAAGGAAATCGCTCAGTAAAATCAACGTTCTCTTTGGTCTTGTATACGCCAACTCTTCTCCATCGATAGCGATCGCTTAAATTAGTTTACCGGTAATCTGTTTAACATTAATCCGAAGGAATATTATTTTTGCCCCGAAACTTGATAAAGTCACTTCTTGGCAGAAATTTAAATCTCGCAAGTAGGTTATCGTAACAACGGGGGCCTTCTTTGCGACTTTCTGAAACCCAATTTTTCGTCGTGTCGAGTCGATTTACAGTCAACACAGCTTGAAGGACGTTATATTAAGGAATGAATCGCAACTTTTACAAATTTTTCGTTTTTTAGTAGAAGAAATGTTTATCTGCCCACCCTCGTTTATGCATGTACAGAGTAAAATTCCGAATTTTCTCCTGCTTGGACAAACTCGTATAAATGAATGATACGTGTGATGGTCAATTTGTTGAATTGAATGTTTTATTTGAGACAATTTGTCAAAAAATTCCAAAGGGAGTTCATCAATAGCTTGTAAATAACAAAATATTCAATTTAGTTTCACATTTCAGATCAAATTGAGTGTGCAGAACAATTTTGCAAAATTCTAAGTGCTGAGCTTTACCAACGGTTTTTACCTAGGAACAATGACAAAACATATTGTGTTAAACACAAACAAGTGAACTGAGGGGTAGAACTGAGTTAAGAGTGACTAGTTAAATTTTATAATCACACCTGTTAATAACATAGAGGTTAGAAAACCTTTTGAAGTATGTGCGGTATATTTTGTCCGTATGCAAATTCGTATATTGGCATCTTGTTGTAATGAATTGATATTGTCGTTGTGCGTTTTGTAGTTATACATACTTCTTCATTTTTATTCAATAAAGTGAATTCAATTCCTGTAATGTTATGTCTATCGCTGTATATACAATGCAGGAATTAGGTCAGAATCTAAAAAACACTTTATGTTAATAGCTTCAGCTAATAAGAAAATCTAACATTACAATTTCGAAAATCGTAAGATTAGTTTAATCCAGATTTTCTTCATATCGTGCGGGAATTATTTATTTGTTTTTATAGAAGTGTGTGTACTTACATTCTATGAAATATTTTGAGCGTTTGCTTCCGAGATGATAATATTCAGTATATAAAAAAGTCCATGAAGCCACCAATTGACTCCAGCATGCCTTTACGAGACTTAGGTGGAAATTGGGCTCGAAGTGACAAGGAAGAGTAAAAGGCTAATTGTTATGAAAAATAACCTAGAAAAGGTATTTCAACCTAATTGTCTAAAGCAGTGGTTCCCAAACTTATTTTTTCTACCGCCCACTTTGAGAATAAATATTTTTTTAGCGCCCCCATTTTTTCACCTATTTAAAAACCACTATAACTTCAAATTAATTACTGTGACCTATATATGTACATATATTAACGGAGAATTCTAAACGAAACTTTTACTATAACAGTAGGTAACATACAACGGCGCTTAGGTCTCAAGTTAACTCTTACGGGCTCCACCTGCCAATAAGAATGATTATTGAAACACAACTTTATAGTATTAAAACAGAAAACTAATGTGAAGGATGAATCTGATACTGTTCAATAAGTTTGTTAATATCAGGTTCCAATTTACTCAAGAACAGTCGCAAGTCGCCACGTTCGGTAACAAGCAAACGATTTCTATTTTTAGTAAGCAGTGTTGTCACAGCACTAAATCCACGTTCACACAAATATGACGATGGGAATGCTATCAAGAATCGCTGAACGATTGACCACAATCTTGGGTAGCCCAGATTCTTTTTGTGTAGAAGCAGTTTGGCTGCGAAAGCAGCAACGACGTTTTTTGTTTTAATTAAATTTAGTTTATTGCCTTGCAGCTGGAGATTCATGTCGTTGAATAATTTATACAGGTCTGTCATGTAAGCTATATCATTCTTTGATGTTATGAGCTTGTCTTGAAATTCTGTATCTTCAGTTTCCAAGAACTCTATAACAGAGTCAAACAGGTTGCAGAATCGAGTCAGACAATTGCCTCTTGATAGCCAACGAACTTCAGTATGAAATAACAAACGATTGAAATCCTCGTCATTAGTAACACAAAGCTGATGAAATAATCTAACATTCAAAGAGCTGTTGCGGATTTTATTGACTGCTTTGATGACATATTTCAGTGATTGAAATAGGTTTTCACTTAAGTTTCTAGCAACTAAATGTTTTCTATGAATAACGCAATGTACACCAATGACATCTGGAATTTTATTTTTTAAGTGCGCTATTAAGCCTTTATGACACCCTATCATAGCCGGAGCGCCATCCGTAGCAAATGAAATAATATTTTTTAAAGGAATCTCTTTCTCATCGCAAAACTTTTCCAATATATTGAATATGGTTTCGCCTTTTGCCGAAAATAGTTTTGCTACACTTGGCTGAATATTATGCTTCTTCTCTAGGTTATATATAGAACACGCTCTTTTGTTTTCATTGTGATAGCTCATATATCAGCTGATATATGCGGTGCAAAGTCACCCAGAAGTTCGAAAATCTTTATATTAAGTACGAGGGCTGCTATATATATTTCTGGTCTAATAATGAAAATAGGAATATTTATCAACGAAAATGTTTTTTTTTTTCGTGGGATTTGGCTCGTCTTGGAAGAGGGTCGATTGCTGTTTTGTTTCGATCTCATACGCATAGATCCATGATTCGTCACCTGTGACGATCTTATAAACGTCTTTTGAAGCACCGCGATCGTATTTTTTCAGCATTTGTTTACACCAATTCACACGAGCCTTGTTTTGAGCGATTGTCAAATTGGCCGGGATCCAACGAGAACAAACCTTTTTTACGGCCAGGTGTTCATGCAATATAGATTGTATGCTTGTGGGAGAAATGCATAGGCATGCCTCTATCTGAAGGTATGTTACATGACGGTCTTGCATTATCAGTTCACGTACGGCATCGATGTTTTCTGGCACAACGGCTGTTTTTAGACGACCTTCACGGAATTCGTCTTTGAGCGAGCGTCGGCCACGATTGAATTCGTTGTACCAGTTTTTCACAGTGCTATAGGATGGTGCTTCATAGCCATACAAAGATTTTAGTTCATCGATGCACTCTTGTCGTGATAATCCACGTCGAAAGTTGTGAAAAATGATCGCACGAAAATGTTCACGAGTTAATTCCATTTTTGGCCGTGATGAATTTTTTAATTCCCTGTAAATAAAACAATTCACGATTAAATGACAAAACGTTCTGAGTGATGTTATGTTAAAAAATGTCAAACTTTCCAATGGAAATGTCAGATTGCACCTGGCAACACTTAGTGTTGCCTAGTCCAGAAATATATATAGCAGCCTATGTATATGGGGGCTAAGGAAGTATTGGTCCGGTTCAAACCATTTTTGACATACAGACACACCATTTTAAGAAAAGAATTATCACTAAATTTTAGTTATATAAATCACACATTGATGGATATTTTCCATCAAAAATTAACTGTAGGTACTGGGGACTAAATATTCGGTACATAGTGGCTCGAGCATTTTTTATTGGATTTAAACAATTTCAAGTCATAAGGAGGTATGCACTGAAGACATTATTTGTGCTAAGTTGTATCTCGTTATATTAAGTACTGTAGGTACTAGGGACTAAATATTCGGTACATAGGGGCTCGAGCATTTTTTATTGGATTTAAATAATTTCAAGTCATAAGGGGGCATGCACTGAAGACATTATTTGTGCAAAGTTGTATCTCGTTATATTAATTGCTCCTAGATTTGTGTATTAGAAACAGAACGAATCAAGTGGAATTTAAAATGGTGTTATATGGGAAGTAGGTGTGGTTGTTGTCCGATTTCGTCCATTTTCACAATTTGACATAATAATATAAGAGAACGCCACGTACTAAATTTTGTCGAAATCGGCTTTGTCGTGTCCCGAGATATAGGAAATGGGTGGTCCGACTACGCCCATCTCAATTTTTACTCAACTTACTGCTTGCAGACATTTAACCGGATTTCAACTGCAATTTTTAGTTTCATTTATTATCCAGTTTCATGGTAAATGTCGCTGATTATATTGATAGATAAACCTGAGGAAGATTAAGAACAGACTTCTTCATACAGACCAATCAGTCTTCTATCCTGTCTTTTTAAAATATTTGAAAAAATGTTACTATTGTGGCAGCATTATAAATATGTAAATTATATATTGTGGTAACATCATAAATCTGTAAATTATGTATCTTATTATAAATAAAAGAGTGTGCCAGCACGATCTGCGGCCATGTTGAAGAAAAAGAAGAACGAGTGCAGATCATTTAAAAAGAGCGTCCAACATAATAAAAATTGTTTAAAATATCAGAAGTGGTTGTATTGCGCCCAAAATGTCATCAAACGAGGATTCGCTTAGTTTATACACAGTTGAACAATTAAAATCATGGTTGCGTTCGCTCAAACATAAAACAACAGGTAGTAAAGCCGAACTAATTGTTCGCCTACAAAAAATTCCTGAGGAGCTTCGTGGAAATTTTCGAAACTCCATGGTTGACGTTGACGCTGACGTTGACTGTACGCAAGCCATCATTGCGGAAAAAGAACAAGCTGATGAAATCAACGAAGGAGCGAGCAGTATAAACATCACCGAGGAGTGTGGTGAATTTAGCAATGGGATTGTACCACAATATGACGCAAGTAATCGAACGAGTGTTGAAAAGAAACAAAAAGAGTGTGATGCAAACGAGTGGCGACTTTTAAAAATCGAATTAGAATTGTTGAAGCGTGAGTGTGAACTAAAGAAGATGGAAAATGAACTTCTAATGAGAGAAAAAGAACAGTTGAGAAATAGTGATAATCAAACAAAAAACATTTCCAATAAGCAAAAGTTCGCAGATGTTAAAGAACTTATATCTGAATTTTCTGGTAGTGGTGAATGCCTTAAGCTATGGCAAGCACAACTAAAAAATATCCAGAGTGTTTACCAACTTGATGATAACAACCTAAGAGCATTAATTGCAAATAAATTAAAAGGCAATGCGCTAAAGTGGTTACATTCTCGAGATGATTTGATTTTAATGCCAATCGACAAGTTCTTAAAGGAAATGAGCTCGCTGTTTGAAGAAAAAACAAGCAATTTGATGCTAAAGAAAAAGTTTGAAATCAGGCAGTGGTTGACTACCGAATCGTTTCGAGAATATTTCCAAGAAAAACTAATTCTGGCAAATAGAATTCTAATTGGTGAAGATGAACTTGTAGAATATCTAATTGATGGTATTCCGGATAACACTTTACGTTCGCAAGCTAAAATGCAACGATTTCATGACAAATATGAATTGTTAGAAGCGTTTAGAAATATTCAATTGCCACGATATATATCAAAGAAAATGACAGCAGACAATCAACATGAGCAGTCGAATAATGGACAACAAACAACAAGAGTCGTGAGATGCTACAATTGCAACTCCGTTGGCCATTTAGCAAGTGTATGCCGAAAACCCAAACGAGAGCTTGGTGCTTGTCATGTATGCGCTGAAGTTGGCCATTTAGCAGCAAATTGTCCACAAAGGAAGAGCCGCCCTGTACAACATGTCACAGAATTGATGGAAGGCGATGAATATGTAAGGTTTTTAAATTATGTATTTATTAATTCTAAATTTACTTATAAAACTTTATTAGGATCATTAATTGATACGGGAAGCCCCATTAGCTTTGTTCGCCAACAGTTCGTACCAGATGTAGTAATAAACAGAAAGAACAATGTATTTTTAAAATATAGTGGTATAAACAAAAGTCCATTATCTATTGTCGGAAATGTAAACAGTTTTATTTTTTTCAAAAATAAAAGAATTGAATTAACGATGTTAGTTGTAACAAATGAAACAATGACTCATCCAATTATTTTAGGAAGAGACTTTTTAAGTAAATCTAATTTAAAATTAGAATGTAAAGAAATAGATTCGAATTTCAAAGTCGAAAATAACACATATGATGAAGAGTGTCAAAGATTAATGAAAATTGAATTTGATAACACTAAATTTTCTGTGAATTACAATGAAGTATTGAAAACTGAAGCAAAAACTCCTAATGTTTATATAAAAAATGATAATGTAAGTGTCTATGCAAAACAAAAATTTCTGCAAATATTTCAAGATTATTATATGTGCTGTAAGCGCCCCGATACGCCAAAAATTAGATGTGAGATGAAACTGTTGTTGAGTACAGAAAAACCTTTTAATTGTCCTCCAAGAAGACTGTCATACAGTGAAAAACAACAAGTTAGGGTTGTTTTAGATGACTTAATGCAAACCAAGATAATTAGGCCGAGTAAGTCAGAATATTCTTCCCCCATTGTTTTAGTAAGGAAAAAAACAGGTGATATAAGGTTATGTGTGGATTTTCGTAGTTTGAATAAGATAACATTGAAAGATAACTATCCCTTGCCTCTTATTGATGATCTGTTAGATAGACTAGCAAATAAATGCATTTTTTCGTTATTGGATTTAAAGAGTGCGTTCTATCACGTAGATATGGTTGAAGATTCGATTAAATACACTTCTTTTGTAACACCGATGGGGCAGTACGAGTTTTTGAAAATGCCTTTCGGTCTGAAAAATGCACCTTCAACATTCCAGCGGTTTGTTAGCCATGTTTTCGATGATCTGATTCGAGCAGAGAAAATTGCTATTTATTTAGACGATATCATGATAGCTACAAGTAATGAAGAAGAACATTTAGACATTTTGCAGGAAGTTTTTAATAAGTTAGTACAAAACAAATTGGAATTGAGGTTAGATAAATGCCGATTTATGGAGTCAGAAATACGCTATTTAGGATATAACATTTCGAGTAAAGGTATTCTACCGGATGAAAAGAATGTAGAAGCTATAGTGAATTTTCCTATACCCAGTAACACAAAAGCTGTACACAGTTTTTTTGGGCTTATGCTCATACTTTAGAAGATTCGTTAAAGATTTTTCGCGAGAAGCTCAGCCTCTGTACAAACTAATAAAAAAGAATGTTAAATTTACATTTGGGGAAGACGAGTTACAGTGTTTTGAGAAACTTAAAAATAAATTAATTGGGTCTCCTATCTTAGCGATTTACGACCCAAGAGATGATACAGAGCTGCATTGCGATGCCAGCTCTCGGGGATTTGGTGCAATATTATTACAAAAAAAGAGTGACGACAAATTTCACCCAGTCTTTTATTTTTCGAAACGTACCAGCGAGCCCGAATCTAAATACCACAGCTTTGAGCTGGAAACACTTGCAATTATTTATGCACTTCGGAGATTTCGGGTATATCTTCAAGGATTGAAATTTAAGATAGTCACTGATTGCAATTCACTCATGCTAACTTTAAATAAGAAGGAAGTAAATCCAAGAATAGCCAGGTGGGCACTCGAATTGCAAAATTTTCAATATGTTCTCGAACACCGTAATGGAAATAGAATGCTCCATGTGGACGCACTTAGTCGCACTTCAAATATCTTAGTTCTTGAAGAAAATACGTTTGAGCAAAATCTGTCAATTTGCCAAAATCGAGATAGGAAAATTATTGAAATCCGGGGGAATTGGAAAACAAGGAAAATGGTGTTTTTGAAATGCGGAATGGCTTAGTTTATAGAAAAAACGGACAAAATATACTATTTTATATACCAAATGAGATGGAAGAACATTTATTGAGAAAGTATCACGATGAAATGGGTCATATGGGAAGTGATAAAGTTTTCAGTGCTATAATAAAGTCATATTGGTTTCCCAAAATGAAGGAGAAAATTAAACAATATATCTCAAATTGCCTAAAGTGTATTGCCTTTTCCTCGAAGAGTGGGAAACATGAGGGCCTCTTACATAATATACCCAAAGGAAACGTACCTTTCGAAACTGTTCATGTGGATCACTTCGGTCCAGTGTCATTTAAACATTCTAAGAAAAAATATGTATTTTTGGTAATAGATGGGTTCACTAAATTTGTTAAGTTATATGCGGTGTGTTCAGCAGGCACCAGGGAGGTCATGAGCTGTTTAAAATTGTATTTTAGTAGTTACAGTCGTCCAAAGGTATTGATATCTGATCGAGGCAGTGCGTTTACATCAAAAGATTTTGAAAATTTTTTGAAAACAAATAACGTAAAACATGTAAAAATTGCGACAGGATCGCCACAAGCCAATGGACAGGTGGAGCGCGTTAATCGTAGTCTTGCTCCAATGATAGCAAAATTAACCAGCGGTGGCTTTAATTTCAGCTTAGACAAAACTTTACCGGACATAGAGTATGCTTTAAACAATACGATGCATCGAAGTATAGGCACAACTCCAAGCGAACTACTTTTTGGAGTTTCACAAAGGGGAACTGTCGTTGACTTTCTCAGAGAAAGACTAGAAGAAAATGATTTGAATAATAATGAACGTAACTTAGCAGATATTAGGGATAAGGCAGCAGAAAATATTTCAAAGTCTCAAAATTATAATAAATTGCTGAAAGATAAACATCGGACACAAAGAAAGTATATGGAAGGAGATTATGTTATGGTAAAGAATTATATAAGTAATCCAGGTGCATGTAAAAAGATTGCCCCCAAGTTTAAAGGTCCTTATAGAGTTTGCAAAATACTTCCTAATGACAGGTATATACTTAGAGATGTCGAGGGATTTCAACTTAGCCAAATTCCATATGAAGGAATATGGGAAGTAGCAAACATGAAGCCTTGGTTAAACCATAGTCTCCCTAATGAAAGCGTAATCGGGACGATTACATGTCAGGATGGTCGAACTGTGGCAGCATTATAAATATGTAAATTATATATTGTGGTAACATCATAAATCTGTAAATTATGTATCTTATTATAAATAAAAGAGTGTGGCAGCACGATCTGCGGCCATGTTGAAGAAAAAGAAGAACGAGTGCAGATCATTTAAAAAGAGCGTCCAACATAATAAAAATTGTTTAAACTATCAAAGATGTCTCCTTTCCTCGACGAAAATAATAGTGGGTAGTCGAAAAAATCTTTTCGTATGTCTAATCAAATTTTAACTTTTTTCTTTTATATTTATAATAATAAATAAATAAACAAATATGTACCATTTTTGTGGATTTCTTTTTGCCATTTTTCCGCTAGAGACATTATTCCATCATTTTGAAACTATCATCAGTGTAAATCAAAATATCAGAACGGAAGAAAGCGAACCATTTTTGTGCTTCACGAACTGCTACAGCATCGTTTCCGTAAACTTCACAAATTTCATTGGTGGCTTGTGTGGCATTTCAAAATATAGTGAATTTCTTCATTATTTCTACTAATTTTTGAACAGCTGTAACTTTTTTTCAACTTCCCCGATTTTTATTTTTTGGTTAAATGAAGCTTAAAATACGAAAGACTTTTTCGACTACCCAATATAATACCAACATACCAATTCAGGTTTCGTGCGAAACATAGCACGATAGAGCCAGTAAATAGAATTACTAACGAAATAAGAAAAACATTTGAGCACGGAGAGTATTGTTCAGACTGAAGATAAGAGCTGCAAATTTAAATTGACTTTTAAATAAACACTTAAACTTAGCCTACACAACAAAATGCTTTTATACAGTGCGGTTATAGAACCCATTTAGATGTATGGCATTCAACTGTGGGGTACGACCTGTGCAACTAATATTGATAAGTATATGTAATACTAAGGTTCTAATCGAAAATTTTTAAAACATATCCGTTTCTATGGAAAAGGAAAACAAGTAAAGGACAACAGAATTAAATATATATCTAAGCTCCGAGATCACCCAAACCCGTTAGCTAATGTTTAAGGACATTCCTGCTATCAAACAAGCGTAAAAAGAAGATATGCCTACGTATACGTAGTAAGGTGCAACGTATAACCAAAACTGCTTATTTTCGTGCTTAAGCTTTTCTAGTTTATAAATAAATTTTAGACTTAATAACTTATTTTAGGTTTTAAAAAAAGGAGATCCAATAAATACAGAATAATTGAAAAAAATACATCCTATTACAAAATGATCCTCTGTAATACAGTAGTGAAATATTTTTACAATAACTAAACACCAAGGGAAGAGATCAAATTGTAACTTGATAATAGCTATCTATAGCTAAATTATTAATTATTACATTTACGAATATCTTATTCATAGTTTTTAATGTATGTATATTGAAACTCGTGCTTTTTCAGATCTGTTTTCTGACAGTAATATACTATACATTTCATTACATTTTAAAGATTTTAATTAAAACAATTGTAAACAATTCTGAATGACTCAGCATCAAAATTTGTCGTTGAAGATATAAATAGTTGACATATACTGCCTTATCGTAAACTTTGTGAGAACGGCACTTCCAATGGAAAAAATTACACATATATTACCGAAATACAATTTACGTTTTTGGTCAGCAATAAATCCTGATAAAGGAAAGAGTTTAAAAAAGAAAACTACGAATGAATTTACATGATACTTTCAATAGCAAGGGGTCACCATCGGAATCGATTTCAGAAAGAAACAAGTAAGGAAGAGCTAAAGTCAGGTATATCCGAATATTTCATACTTTTGTTACTTGCAAGGGAAGCACTTTCAGGAACATAAGGCTTCTTAATTATATGGGGTCTAGGGGGAGTTTTCACCCGATTTTATTCATTCTACGTCATAAAAGAAGCAAAAATTTATTGGCTGGTATATGCGGGATAATGTCAGCCGCAATTTCGAAAATCTTCGTATCATGTATATAAGGGCTTACTACTATCAGGAAATATTCTCTCTGAATATAAATTTGATGAATATTTTTGGTAACAAGTCAACTATAGGTACTGGGGTCCAAATTTTCGGCACCTGAAAATTTGAACAGTTTTTTGTTGGATTGAAAAATGTTTGGTCGAAAGGTGACATACTCTACAGGCTTTATTCGTACATAGCTTCATGTCGTTATATTAATTGCTTCTGAATTTATACACTCGAAAGGATGGGATCCGATGGCATTTAAAATTGTGTTCTATGGGAAGTAAGCGTGGCTGTAGTCCGATTTCGCCTATTTTCATACTGTAGCATATAAATATCACAGGAATGCCACATTCCAAATTTTAAATCGGTAGATCGGATCTCGAGATATGTGTTCCCACCTAAAAGTGGCCGGTGCCACGCCTTTCGTCCAATTTTAACCCCGTCTCCATTAAAAAACCTATTAAACCATCTCGCGGATAATGGTACTACCTCTGTATCTAGTTATTGATCTATAGTGCATTGAGTGGTTTGGAGGATGGAGTCATGCGTAGAGGTTCACGCAAATTGTGCTTGGGTGTGCAAAGAAGGTATCTTTGGCACGACGGTCGGTAAACTCAGCCTCCACGAGGAAACATCCCCAAATGGGTTAAGGCTGATCGACTTCCCCGGTTTTCGGAAAGTGCAAAAGAACAGCTGGTACGACGAGGAGTGCCGTGTCGCAGCGGAGAGAAAACAGGCTGCCTATCTCGCAACGTTACGATCGACCACAACACGTGCGGGATGGGACAGATACCAAGAGTTGAAGAGGGAAGCGAGACGCATTTGTAGACAGAAAAAGAAAGAGGCCGAATGCGGGAGTATGAAGAGCTTGATAAGCTGGCCGACAGGGGTGATGCTCGAAAATTCTTTGAAAAGATGCTGATAACTGAAGGTTTCAAGACCGGAGCATACTCTAGTAGAACCCACAAAGGTGATCTAGTCACCGATATCCAGAGCATACTTAAGTTATGGAGGGAACACTTCTTCAGCCTGCTAAATGACAGTGAACGCACAACGCGAGAAGGCGAACCCGATTCCCCAAGCGATGATGATGAAGCAGACGTTCCATTGTCCGATCATGAAAAAGTTCGAATAGCAATTACCCGTCTGACAAAGCAGCGGGAGCCGATGGATTACCGGCCAAGCTATTCAAACACGGCGGCGAAGAACTGATAAGGAGCATGCATCAGCTTCTTTGCAAAATATGGCCGGACGAAAGCATGCCCAACGATTGGAATTTAAATGTGCTCTGCCCAATCCATAAAAAAGGAGACCCCACAATCTGCGCCAACTACCGTGGGATAAGCCTCCTTGACATCGCGTTTAAGGTTCTACAAACCAACAACACCAAAAGCTCCGTCAGGATCAAGAAGGACCTCTCCGAGCAGTTCGATACCAAACGAGGTTTCAGTCAATGCGACTCCCTATTGTGCGACTTCTTCAACCTGCTGTTGGAGAAAATAATTCGAGCTGCAGAACTAAATAGAGAAGGTACCATCTTCAATAAGAGTGTACAGCTGCTGGCGTATGCCGATTATATTGATATCATCGGCCTCAATACCCGCACCGTTAGTTCTGCTTTCTCCAGAATGGACAAGAAAGCAAAGCAGATGGGTCTGGCAGTGAACGAGGGCAAGACGAAATATCTCCCGTCATCAAACAAACACTCGTCGCACTCGCGACGTGGCACTCACGTCACTCTTAAGAGTCATAACTTTGAATTTGTAACGGGTGATTTTTTTGAGGTTAGGATTTTCATGCATTAGTATTTGACAGATCATGTGGGATTTCAGACATGGTGTCAAAGAGAAAGATGCTCAGTATGCTTTGACATTTCATCATGAATAGACTTACTAACGAGCAACGCTTGCAAATCATTGAATTTTATTACCAAAATCAGTGTTCGGTTCGAAATGTGTTTCGCGCTTTACGTCCGATTTATGGTCTACTCATTTCTGGTTGAATGGCTACGTAAATAAGCAAAATTGCCGCATTTGGGGTGAAGAGCAACCAGAAGCCGTTCAAGAACTGCCCATGCATCCCGAAAAATGCACTGTTTGGTGTGGTTTGTACGCTGGTGGAATCATTGGACCGTATTTTTTCAAAGATGCTGTTGGACGCAACGTTACGGTGAATGGCGATCGCTATCGTTCGATGCTAACAAACTTTTTGTTGCCAAAAATGGAAGAACTGAACTTGGTTGACATGTGGTTTCAACAAGATGGCGCTAAATGCCACACAGCTCGCGATTCTATGGCCATTTTGAGGGAAAACTTCGGACAACAATTCATCTCAAGAAATGGACCCGTAAGTTGGCCACCAAGATCATGCGATTTAACGCCTTTAGACTATTTTTTGTGGGGCTACGTCAAGTCTAAAGTCTACAGAAATAAGCCAGCAACTATTCCAGCTTTGGAAGACAACATTTCCGAAGAAATTCGGGCTATTCCGGCCGAAATGCTCGAAAAAGTTGCCCAAAATTGGACTTTCCGAATGGACCACCTAAGACGCAGCCGCGGTCAACATTTAAATGAAATTATCTTCAAAAAGTAAATGTCATGAACCAATCTAACGTTTCAAATAAAGAACCGATGAGATTTTGCAAATTTTATGCGTTTTTTTTTTTAAAAAAAGTTATCAAGCTCTTAAAAAATCACCCTTTATATAGTTTGGTATATTTGGAAACCAGTGTAAACACCACCAACAATGTCAGACTGGAAATCCGACGCAGGGTAACTCTTGCCAGCAGGCATAACACAGCTATTTCTTATCTATTATTAGTTTAGGTTCATTTTTGATCCTTTACATAGACGGTACAATATTCGTATTGCATACATTAAATATAGTACTACTATCTGTTTTCAATATACCCGAAATGAACATTAGTTACTCAGCTGAACGTACTGATCATTTATATGTATACTTTATTGGGTCTCCGACGCTTCCTTCTGCATGTTACAAACTTCTTGACAAACTTACTATATCCTGTTCAGGGTATAAAAATGAATACAAAACTTTAAAATGCGCCTAATTCATATCTAAAAGGTTTACATTCACCAGTGATTATTTATATAAATCAAAAGGAATTAAAATAGTTTTAGCTGTATTTATTATTACATTTTTGGCCTCCATTTTTGTTGAAATTATTGTCCCCACACGTCGGCGTATGCTCCACTCAATTTCCACTCATTCAATAAGGCAGCTTTTAGGGACTCTCTTGATGAAATTCTATGTTTACGAATACGATTTTTTTAATAAATCTCAGATGTATTCAATAGGGTCAATGTCTGGTGAATGCGGGTCATGTGGAGTTGTTTTCATTTGTATAACAACCCCTCTCGTACAAGATAAGATGTTTTTGGCCGTTATACTGTTAAAAACTGATTTTGCTGCTATTAGGAGCCAGTTTAAAAATACTTCGACTTAAATTATAGGAGCTTGAGCATTTTTTATTGGATTTAAACAATTCCAAGTCATAAGGAGGCATGCACTGAAGACATTATTTGTGTCGGATCTCGAGATTTGTGTTTCCAATTTTATCCCCGTCTCCGTTAAAGACCTATTATTATTCCACCTCGCGGGTAATGGTACTGCCTCTGACGTATCTGGTTATTGATTTGTAGAACATTAAGTGGTTTTTAACAGTACCGTTATATGAAGAGTGAGCGGAATTATCAAACATTCTCACACTGTCGGTAGGATTGCTTATAATATTTGCGCTAGGTGAATTAGGTTGTTGTATCTTAAGTGGTTTATGAGGTTTATACATTAAACGTTTTAATTTTTTTTAAATTTGTTTGCGCACAGATGCCCCTTGTAACTGCGAGTAGCAATCCCCAGTGCCAAATTAAAGTTTTATATCTTATTATAGTTTAGTGCATTGTTTGTCATTTTATAGGTATTTAGCATTTAGTGAGCGTGATAGTCCACAGTGGTCGGTCTTGTATGGAACCAGCGGCCAAAAATACATCCACTGCCTATATAAAAGTGAAACTTTTGGCAAAAGTGTTTTAAAATCTCCTTCTCCCATTTCCCACTCCACCACCACCCTGATTTGAGTATTACTCAACTAAATCAAAAACTGGTTTTAATAAAATTGATTTACTTTTGCATGATCGTTTTTTTAGACTGGTGATGAAAGCATCTAAGCTCAAAAGTAATAGGTTTAGCAAGTCTTGATATGTAGTGACGCGTTAATTCTTTCGTGTATGATGGGGTCGATACGTCTTAACGTCCTTATTGCTTGACTCAGCAGATTGTTTTTAGAGTTCTTCAATTGAATAACATCGGGAGCGTGAATTAAAATTGTAAACACTTACAAAGAAAGATACTACCGGGAATATTTTGTAGTTAATTCCCTTGAAAATCAAGCGCAAATCTAGTGAATTTAGGGTTATTTGAACTGATTCTTTTTGAAATTAAATTCGAACAGGACGGCAAGTTTTTCCTGATTTGTTTGTGCTCTTTATCATTTTGCGATTTTATTATCAGTTGTAGAGGCACATATGTCGGGACAAATAAATGTCTTCCAAACTATTATTTTCAAATTTCTGCTTATATTCGTTTTGACCAGAACTGCCTTCAAGGCCACATTTTCCTATTATTAATAGGCAATTAGAGGACTAATTTTTTCATTAATTACATTCGTGACGCAGTGTGGTCCAATAATTTTTTCTCAGATTCTGAGACCTTTATTTGCTCGCGATAACTGTATTTTCTTTAAAATATTATCATAGCTGGATGAAATGTTAATATCAAATTTTTTCTTAACGAAGCTTCTAATATGTAGATACTGATGTTTTATTAAATTTGCTTCCGTGATAAGTAATATTACTTTACACATTTTCTATACCGATATTATGTGTCTGAATAAAAGTACGTATAAAACAAGCATTTGATAAGAGTGAGATAATGAATGATAAAATGAAAACCAAAGCTCAAGTATATATGACAAAAAAAAAACTTACAAAATAATAAAATATACTCGTATGTATATATGTACATACATACAAGTAGATACAAAAAAATGAAAAAAAAAGAAAAAACGTTAACTTCGGCTGCACCGAAGCTAATATACCCTTCACAGTTGCATTTCTTGTAGTAACTATGTGTTCAGTTTGTATGGAAGCTATATGCTATAAAATTATTTCTATGAACAATAACTTAACCAAATTTCGTGAAGTTATATCGTCAAATGAGGAAGTTTCCCATGTAAGCATTTGATTCTGATCATTCAGTTTTCAGGGCAGCTATATGCTTTTGTAAGCCGATCTGAACAATTTCTTCGTATATTACATTATTACACTTATTAGAAAATAACCTGTGTAAACTTTTGTGAGGATACATTGTCAATTGTGAAAGTTTTCCATATAAGAACTTGATTCCGATCGTTCAGTTTGTATGACAGCTATATGTTATATTGGTCCGATATCGGCAGTTAAGACAAATGAGCAGCTTCTTGAAGAGAAAATAACGTTTGCAAAATTTCAAAACGATATCTTTCGAACTGAGGGACTAGTTTGTATATATATGTATTTAGACAGACGGACATGAATAAATCGACTCAGCTCAACATACTGATCATTTATATATATACATACTTTATAGGGACTCCGACGCTTTCTTCTGGGTATTACCCTGTTCAGGGTAATCGCATATCTGGTAGAATAACATGAATATAAGCAATGTGAATGTAAACAAACTTGACTCATTTGAGGGCGGGACAAGGATCACAACTTTTTGTATAACTTAAATCGATGTATAGAGAAAAACATACCACTCAGAAGGGCACTTATAAAACAATAGTTTAAAACAATTAAACAACATAATATTATATAGAACCACTTTGTTATATAACACCTTCCTTTCTTCTTAATATTTATTTCGATTTATGGCGATTAAGCACAATTTTATATTGCAGTTTAATTTATTATAAGACATAATTTTTGAGCTATTTTCACTGCGCAGTCCCCGTGTTTCTATTGTCTCACTTTTCTCACTTTTCGTAGAGCGAAGGGGATAGAACAAAAGTGTTTTTACCGTTAGTTTTACTGGTTTTTTAAGAAATAGCTTTGATACAAATAGGGGTAAATTTCAAACTTTTATCTTTTTTTATTTTGGGCCTTTGAAATCGACCAGAGTGTAGTGGTTCGATTATGTTCATCTACGAATACGTATTTTTTGTTTCATCAAGATATCTTAATTTTTACTCAAGTTACAGCTTACACGGATATCAACTCGTATTTATATATACATATAACACTTTATCAATCTCGTTTAGTTTTAGGTGATACATACAACCGTTTGGTCAACAAATCTCTGTAGCGACATGTTACAAGAGTATAAAAAGGTAATAGCAAAATCGAAATTCCAACATTTCACGTGAAATTCGTAATACGAATTAATCGTTCACGCAAAAATAAAATATATGGGAATGGTTTGTTCATGCGAAGTTTACGATAAGTAATACTTTTATAGTAGCCGACCTAATACTCGACGTTACATATTAACTAATTCATACAAGTATACGGGGTATTCCATACCAAATCGGCCACTTTTGAACCCGACCCCTTTAGATTTTGCTGAAACTTATCCATCTTTTTCTACCCTTTGAAAAACATTTTTGAGAATTTTTTCAGAATTTTTTGTCCAACTTCAAAAAAGTTATGAATTTTGCTATTTTTTGCTAAAAAAAATGGCTTTTTTATATTCAAATAGCCATAACTTTTGTAGAATGAACTTTTCGAAAAAATACGCGAAAAAAATTTAACACGATCAATTATATAAAATAATCGGTTTTCTTAAGTAAAATCATATTTTTTTTTTTGAAATTTCGCCATTTTTGTTTTTTGTTTTGTTTTTTCTCAAAAAAAACTTCAATTAGTTTGACAACTATCCCTGCTAATCTCGGTGTGGGTCGATTCGAAAAGTTCATTCAAAAACAAAAACTTAAAAAAAAAGGTCCCCAAAAGTCAATTTCTACAAAAGTTATGGCTATTTGAATATAAAAAAGCCATTTTTTTTGCAAAAAATAGCAAAATTCATAACTTTTTTGAAGTTGGACAAAAAATTTTGAAAAAATTCTCAAAAATGTTTTTCAAAGGGTAGAAAAGGATGGATAAGTTTCAGCAAAATCTAAAGGGGTCGGGTTCAAGAGTGGTCTATTTGGTATGGAATACCCCATACATACATACATAAACATACCAAACATTAAAGATAAATATGGCCCATTGTTTATACCAAAAAAACTCGCAGTTAGCTTTAAATTTTCATGCATGCTAATCTTTTTATTTAAACCAATTTGGTTTTAAATACAAATTTAACAATGAATGAAGTATTTGTTGGCACAGTTCACATGTCTCCTCAGCGCATCTGTTATACAATTAATTATTTTATGCCCTCGGGATTCCGTCAACGGGACATCCATCGTAATGTACATACACATCAATCGCAGCATAGAAAATGGCCTGAACTCTTATGTTACAATTTTTTGACTGAAAAAAATTTTTTTTTAAGATTTAAACAAAATATAATATTATAGTATTGGTTATTGACAAAACATTAGAAAATTTTAAAGATGTTATGACAACGAACTTGTTTTATTAACCTAATCTGAAGGTTTTTTTGTTCTGATAGTAGTCCGATCTGAACTATGTGCTTGGATATTTTTCCCCATAAAAATACTTTATTTTGATCGATTTGGTTGTATGACAGCTATATCCTTTAGGACTCTGATAGTGGCAATTCCGACAAATGTGTATATTTTTGGTGAGAAGATAAGGGGCTGCCTCAAAAGGTTTATTTTACTGCTATAGCTTTTTGGCGGGTTAAAATGGCTCATAGGCTATACATCAGAGTGTCATCTTTTCATTGTGTTATACAGTAATTGTGTCACGCTTGAAACAACGTGACACCTATGCAACGTCTTTCAACTTCTGAGCATATATTATATGTATATGTTAGCATGCAAGCATATGTATGTATGTACATTCTTTAAATTGCACTTCACATAGTTTTCTTACCAACATACTTTTACTGGTGGAAAAGTGTACTGCATCTAAAAGCATATGTAGGTATGCGGATTTAGGCTCCTGGGCGTCAAAGTGTCAAGCGGACACGTAGTACTTCACGCCTTAGACGCATTCGCCACTTCTTTGATGATGACTAATGATGATATTGCTGTTACAACTACGCTTCTTTTCGCTGCTGCTCTTTGTCCGGGCTAAAGGAATAAAACTGATTAAATATGCATAATGTCCTTGCGGCTAAAGTGCGCCAAAAGCACTAAAGTTCATAAAAATACAAAGAATGAATTAACTTGAGAGTCGCATAGTAGAGGAAAGTTGAAAGAAAATAAGAACAAACGTTAATTTCGGTGCACCTAAGCTATAATACCCTTCACAAATAAAAACTAAAATTAGTTTGAATAAGGGGTATATACTCTAGTGATCTGATATAAAAAAACCTGTTCGGAGATTAAAATTTTAAGGGATGCTAAATGTATATACATAAATAAAAAGTTTTTCATAAAAGCACTTGATTTTGGTCAAGTTTGTATGCCAGTCTTTTCCATGCACATCACACTTAGCAATTTAGTAATTTAGTAGGATTGAACAACTGAAAAAAGTGGAAATGAATATGAATCATCTCATATCTCCATTAATCCATTTCCATCGGCATTACCAAACTTTTTATGGTGGTGCAGAACACTTGTTATAAGAACTTGCAGGTCTTACGGATGAACGGAACTCGGAATTCAAATTATCCTGATTATTTATCTGTATACATACATATGCAAATAAAAATGAATTGCTGTTAGTTAGTCTCGATGAAACTCGAGAACGCCTGAACTAATTTATCCAATTTTACTTACGAAATATTCGTAGAAGTTCAGGCAAGGTTTGAAAGTTTATAAAATAAAAATATGTGGAAAAATAATAATAATTTTCATTGTGAGGCATTTTTTTCATTGTATTGTTCAATTTTTTTTATTGCAATTGATTGGTATCATCAGTGACGGATTACCGCCTAGGCCCGCGAGGCCCGGGGGCGGCAAATTTTTCAGAATATCAAAATTTTAAATTTGATATAATGTAAATTTACAAATAAATTTCTATGAAATAGAATGTAATTCATTTTGTGATTAACTTTTTTATTCGTGAGTGCAATACTGATAAAAAATGTTTTATAGCAGAAATAATTGAATGTTGATAAGCTTTTTCTGATGAATTTTCAAAGCTCTGTTGACTTGTTGTATCTTTAGTAAAGTTAATCTTAAAAGTGAGCCGCTTCTAAAATTGCACAATGTTTTCTTATTTTATTTTCTATGATTCCGGTGTTTTATATATGAATTGATATAAGTATTCATTTAAAATTCATCTTTTTGTTTGTATATAAAAATATTTTTATTCTTAGAAATGATTTCTATAGAATCAAATGAATGAATATATTCATTTTATAGGCATTTTTTTTTTTTTGGAAATAGAAACAATTTGAAGAAAATAAAAATTTATTAACATTGTTTCATTTTCGCAATATTGTGAATTATATTGACGAATATTAACGAACTTTTATAGCTTTAAGCAATAATTCGTAATTATTGTAAAATGTTATTAAAATTCAAGTATATATTTACGTCGATATATACAGCCGTGGTCACGCAGAAGCAATAAGAGCTTATACAATTGACAAAGTTCCTTAATACCTTCCCATAAATGTTCAAAATTTGAGAAATTGTTAGTCGCAATTTTAATTTTTACATCGTTCCATAGGTTTTCTATGGGATTAAAGTAGGGCTTTGCGCTGGCCAATCCAAAACATTTATATTTTCTATCATAAGCAGTTGAGAAATTTTAAGACAGCATACAAGTTTAAGACTTAAAAGCCCTTCTTAAACTCGTTGGTCGGCTCGACATGATATAAGCTACACATTGGAGAAAGAGCGGCCTGAAATAATTGTTGCACTAAACTTTATTGGTGAAAGCAAAGATGAAAAACCTACGCGAGGTGAAGCTAAGGGACTGCAGTAAAAATTACAACATCTAGAAACAGCAATTCTAGTCATTGTTTGGAATGCAATTTTGGATCGCTTTAATGCTGCGAGTAAGAAGCTTCAGGATTCTCAAACTGATTTATCATCTGTGATAAGAATATATAGTTCTTTGGCATTATTTCTCCATTTATGAGAGATAAACAATTTTCTGATTATAAAAAAATAGCCAAAGCACTATCTGGAGTTCAAAATTATTACCACTATGACACCCGTCGTTAAAAAACCCGAAAACTTCAGGCTGACGAGCTTTATCTGGAGAAGAAAAATTTCGAACCAACGTTTACTATCTAATTTTAGATACTTTAACCCTTAAATGCATGATGATGTATATATACATCAGTGTTTTCTTCCTTACATATTTTCTAAACGGTAGCAAACACAGTACTTTTTACTTTTATTAGGTGCTTAAAATATCTGTGTTGGTTTTTGAATATACACTTTCACGATATGTCATTTCACTTTTTAATTTTAATAATTTGACAGCTTGGCGCGCCACTTACAAATACACACTTTGGAATTTTAAAAAGGAACAAGTAAGGAAGGGCTAAGTTCGGGTGTCACCGAACATTTTAAACTCTCGCATGATAAGGTGATAATCGAGATTTCATATCCGTCATTTACATATTTTTTTATTTTGGTTCCTAATGTATATATGTACATACTCGTATTATACATAGAAGGCATCAGACGGATTTCAAAATAGCGTTATATTGGAAGAAGGCGTGGTTGTGAACCGATTTCGCCCATATTTCGTACATGTCATCAGGGTGTTAAAAAAATATTATAAACCGAATTTCACTGAAATCGGTCGAGTAGTTCCTGAGATATGGTTTTTGGTCCATAAGTGGGCGATGCCACGCCCATTTTCAATTTTTAAAAAAAGCCTGGGTACAGCTTCCTTCTGCTATTCCTTCCGTAAAATTTAGTGTTTCTGACGTTTTTTGTTAGTCGGTTAACGCACTTTTAGTGATTTTCAACATAACCTTTGTATGGGAGGTGGGCGTGGTTATTATCCGATTTCTTCCATTTTTGAACTGTATATGGAAATGTCTGAACGAAACGATTATGTAGAGTTTGGTTGACATAGCTATAGTAGTTTCCGAGATATGTACAAAAAACTTGATAGGGGGCGGGGCCACGCCCACTTTTCCAAAAAAATTACTTCCAAATATGCTCCTCCCTAATGCGATCCTTTGTGCCAAATTTCACTTTAATATCTTTATTTATGGCTTAGTTATGACATTTTATAGGTTTTCGGTTTCCGCCATTTTGTGGGCGTGGCAGTGGACCGATTTTGCCCATCTTCGAACTTAATTAACCTTCTTATGGAGCCAAGAAATGCGTGTATCAAGTTTCATTATGATATCTCAATTTTTACTCAAGTTACAGCTTGCACGGACGGACGGACAGACGGACGGACGGACGGACGGACAGACAGACATCCGGATTTCAAATCTACTCGTCACCCTGATCACTTTGGTATACATAACCCTATATCTGACTCTTTTAGTTTTACGACTTACAAACAACCGTTATGTGAACAAAACTATAATACTCTCTTTAGCAACTTTGTTGCGAGAGTATAAAAATCATGCATTTAAGGGTTAAGTGTACAATTGACAGGACGTAAAAGTGTTTTTCATAATCTTTACAAAAAATTTAATTTTTTTGACAATTTATATGAAATAGATGCCAATGAATTAAAAATTCGAGCAGATGAATTAGTTACTAAGTTTTCTGATGATTTGGAAGATACCTTTGCGAATGAATCTATTCATTTGCACTGTCAACTCAAAGATTCTTTAATGAACACAAAAGATATTCGTTCCGCGCAAAGAATATACAATTTTTTGCATTCTCAAAATATTCAAAATGTTTATCCAAATTTTTTGAGTATTCCGGCTACGAACTGTTCAGGAGAAAGATCTTTTTCTCCTTGAAAAGAGTCAATTTACGCGCAAGTATGGGCCAAGAGAGACTCAATGCTTTAGCACTACTGTCAATTGAAGCCCAACTATGTAGTTCAAGAAATTGATTACAACGACATAATTGATGATTTTGCTCAGACGAAAGCCAGAAAGAAGATATTTATAAATTAAGCTATACATTATAGTTTAAGAAAACTGACTGTTATTTATGTCGTTAATATTTATTTGTATTGTATAACAATTATACTTTTATGAAATAAATATTATATCTTAATAATATGAACGGACTCAAAGAAATAAAATTTCATCCTTCAAAAAGGGCGGCTAATCAGACAGGGCCAAGGGCGGCAAAATACTTAATCCGCCACTGGGTATCATGACGCAACATCACCAAAACCAGAGCAATGGCGAAAATTCTCCAGATATGTAAATTGTTTATTTAAGATGAATACATAATGGCCTACAAGATGTCACTGGGGAAACTGGACTAAGATTCTACTCGGAAATTGGTTTTCTCATAAAATAATAAATTTTTCGGATCTAACCTTTACCGTTCCGAAATCGATTAATAATCGATTCAGGACATTCGATTTCACGATTAAGTGAGTAGTTTAAGTTCTGCATGCCATTATGGTATCATAACATAACGTGTGATAGAAAGTCATATAAATATACTCGTATATTCAGTTATTTTCGGATTTTACATTTGCAACTAAGTATTATTTTTGTTTTCAACATACGTGTGTTATTCTTTATTTCGTTCGTCCACTATGTAGCGCAGCTTTAGTGACCCGTTCATGACATTGCGATTTTCCATATAAATTTATTAATTATTGTCGATCTTTTAAATTACAATCGAAAGAATCAATTCTTGTGCTCGACTTATCGATCTTTAGGATGGAAAAATATAAAATCGGAATCGAGAACCGATTCTATATAAAATATATCACATCCCTACACTCGATCAGACTGTAAAAAGGTTACGTGACAACCAAAACAATTTTAGTAAAAGCATTTAATTTGTGGCGGCACGTAAAGAAAATCCAATTAACGACTAACAACGAGTGATTTTACAACAAGATCAAACTGTGATTTTGTTTCCGAGGCAGTTGCAGATATTGATCTTAGTTGACATCTCGACTGTGTTAATAACATTGCCCACAAAATTTTGTTACTTTACAGACTCGATAAAGAATCTTATCCAGCGTGTTTTTCTGGACATAAATATAATAACCGTAATTGGCTGAGTAAACGAGAAATTTTCTCGAGAAAAAAAAGACAGCGTTGATCTCATTCTAATTAAATTGTTTACTTATTAATCAGTTGACACATGATGACGAATTCAACAATACCACAAAATTTTTGAATTGATTGTAATTGCCTGAACTATCACCACATAATTGGCAACTGAAAGTATAATCAGTTGTCATCAAGTTGCGAAACATTAATCAACTTTGATTTTGCAATGAAACGAGGCTAGCTGTAGAAATGCTAATGATCATCAAGGAAGCCAAGATCATAAAGGCAAAATACAAAGGAAAGGATGTCTTGATCCCGAATATATCGACGATTCCAACGTATTTGCTATTGCATTTTAAGGCAAACGGCTATAACGTTTTCGCCTCTATGCGCAAGAATATTTTCACTGTATTGAAAAATTTGCTTAAATATAATTTAATGTATGCTTTAGCCACACTAATGCGTGGTTGGGTCTTCTAGTATATAAAATTATACAATTACGTATGTGGAATAATCTAAGCTTTTAATACCCAGTAGAGACATTTTGCGGTTTTTGTGCAAGGTACCTTTATTAAATTCAGAGAGTATCTTTCTCTATTAATAATATGTAGTAATGCAAAAAATAGTTAAAACCGGGTCAATACTACCTCTATCTTCCACAAAGACTTTCAAAATCCAGTTGGGTTTATAATGTATATATTGATCAATATGTAAGATATATGTATTAACTCAACATATAATATTGGATATTCTATGCAGAAAATATGTGAAATTGCTTCACGATATACCCACTGCCAAAAACTATATGTAATGATTTTGATTATTCTAACAAACTTATATTTGTAAAAGTTCTTGAAAATATCTACCGATTACCGACATCCCACCTGTTTTTAAACCGTTGAGGCTAGTTAAAAAGTGTGATATATGTATAAGTCAAATAAAGTAGACAAGCATTCTTAAAATTATGTGGTTAATCACTTAATATAAAGGGAATTGCTTTAGACCTTGATGCAAATTTCATATCCTTAAAGTAATAACTTCCGATCATTTGGTTGATGTTTTGCACTCACCTCAGTCTAATAAAAAAGTCTAAATAAATAAAAGTCTAAAAGCCTCCTCGACAGAGTACTCGTATATGTGAGATATGTACATCTTATTTGAGGATGATTTTATTACAATTTTCGTTGAAAGGAAGTAAAATTTACTTATACAACTATTTTATTATAATATGATGTATAATATAGTTAAGATACAAAGTTAGTTGTAATCCAATCACGGTTTTTTCGAACAATGAATGTTGAACTCTTTCGTTTTACAAGAAAGTTTTTCCGACACCCGGCAATTGGCAAAAGCAAAATGTTCGGTTACTCCCGAACTTAGCATTTTTTTTTTATTTTTTATCAATTCGGCTTGTACGCGTCGTTTGAATGGATCAGTTCGCGGAAGTTTGATCTTGGCTATTTCCAGTTTTCTATGGATCTTAACTTAGAGATTAACATAGTTAAGGTGAGGCCACTATAACTATTTAATACTATCTTTGCCACGGGGTGTCACCCGAGCTTTATTAGGGAAAATAAATTGTGTAGTAAAAACACAATTTCAGAACGGGAAAGTTGATTATGCCGATAGAATTGGCATAACCTGCGCCAACTACCGTAGAATAAGTCTTCTAAATATTACATATAAGCTTCTATCGAACATATTGTGTGAAAGATTTAAACCCACCGTCAACAATTTGATTGGACCTTATCCGTGTGGCCTTAGACCTCAACAATCAACAACCGGCCACGTATTTACCATGCGCCAAATCTTGGAAAAGAGCCGTGAGAGGAGAATCGACACACACCACCTTTTCGTCGATTTTAAAGCTGCTTTTGACAGCACGAAAAGGAGCTGCCTTTATGCCGCGATGTCTGAATTTGGTATCCCCGCAAAACTAATACGGCTGTGTAAACTGACGTTGAGCAATATAAAAAGCTCGGTCAGGATCGGGAAGGACCTCTCCGAGCCGTTCGATACCAAACGAGGTTTCAGACAAGGCGACTCCCTCTCGTGCGTCTTCTTCAACCTGCTGCTGGAGAAAATAATTCGACACTTCACACGAATTGGCTGACATTTCAAGTTTAAAATATAAGGTAACATGATTTCTAGCTCTCTACGAACCGAGACAAAAAACAATACATCTTTACTGGCGTAGAACCCGCTTACGCGGTTATAGCCGAGTTAACAACAGCACCCCAGTCGTTTCTTCTTTTCGCTACGTGGCGCCAATTGGAGATTCAGCGCGAAGCCAGGTTCTTCTCCACCTGCTTATTTCAACGGAGTAGAGGTCTTCCTCTTCCGGCAAATATTACGTCGAATACTTTCAGAACTGGAGTGTTTTCGTCTATACATACGATATGACCTAGTCAGAGCAGCCGCTGTCTCTTGATTCGCTGATCTATGTCAATGTCGTCGTATATCTCATACAGTTCATGGTTCCCTCGAATGCGATATTCGCCGTGGCCATCGCGCAAAGTACCATAAATCTTTCGCAGAACCTTCCTCTCGAAAACTCCTAAGGCCGACTCATCAGATTTTGTCATCGTCCATGCCTCGGCACCATATAGGAGGACGGGAATAATGAGTAATTAATAGAGTTTGGTTTTTGTTCGTCAAGAGAAGACGTTACTTCTCAATCGCCTACTTAGTCCGAAGGAGCACCTGTTGGAAAGAGTTATTCTGCCTTTTATTGCAATACTGACGTTCTTGTTGGTGTTGATACTGGTTCCAGGATATACGAAATTATCTTCGATTTTGAAATTATGAGTGTCAGCAGTGACGTGGGTGAATAGTCGCGAGTGCGACGGCTGTTTGTTTTATGACCAATCTAGAGAAAGCAGAACTACCAGCGCGGTTGTTAAGGCAACTGTATACACTGTATAGAAGATGGTACCTTCTCTGTTAAGTTCTGCAGATCAAATTATTTTCTCCAAAAGTAGATTGAAGAAGTCGCATGAAAGGAAGCCGTCCTGTCTGAAAACATTTCTGTGGCTAGTATTTGATTTTTGATTCTAAGACAAACATTACCTCTGACTATAAATTTTTATACTTTTTCAACCAGTTGCTACAGAGTATTTTAGTTTTGTTCATCTTACGGTTGTACGTATCACTTAAAACTAACCGAGATAGATATGGGGTTATATATACTTGTATATTTAAATGATCAGGATGGCGAGAAACGTGGAAATACGGTTGACTGTCCGTTCGTCCGTTCAAGTTGTAACTTCAGTAAAAATTGAGATATATCGATGAAACTTGGTTTGTGGGCTCCTTAGTACAAAAAAATGGGTGTAGATGGGCATGATCGAGCCACTGCCACGCCCACTAATCACCATAAACCGAAAACATATAAAGTGCCTTAACTAAGCGATAAAAAGCTGCAATTTAGTACAGAGGATCGCAGTACCAAAGGCCACCTGTCGGAAATTTTCTTTTTCTTAAAGTGGGTGTGGTCCCGGCTTCTAATAAGTTTAATGTACATATCTCCTAAACCACTAAAGCTACAACAACCAAATATTCTGAGTACAAATCTTATCAGAACTTCTACAGTGGATGAAATCGGAGCATAACTTCGCTCACTCCCCACTACTGTTACAAACTACGAAAACGCTGTAAATCAATAACTAAATATCCCAGAAACATTAAGTTTTACCTTCGAGATGGTATGAGGGAGCTTGGTAGGAGCTGGTGTGAAAATTGGATGATGGGCGTGGCACCGCCCACGTTATGTGAAATCCCATTTCTCGGAACCCGACCAAACCGATTCCTACAAAATTTGATACGTGGCATTCATCTTACATTCTTATGCCACATAGTGAAAATCGGACAACAACCACGTCTACTTCCCATATAGCACAATTTTAAATTCCACTTGACTCGTTTAAATTCCAGTTCACAATCAAGAAGCAATTAATATAACGCAAAGCTGTATGCGCAAATACTGTCTTTAGTGCATGCCACCTTATGATCAAAAATTGATTAAATCCAATAAAAAATGTTTAAGCCCCTATGTACCGAATATTTAAATCCCAGTAACTATAGTTGACGTTTGCTCGAAAATATCCGTCAATGTGTGATATATATGTATAACTGAAATGCAGAGATAATCTTTTTCTTAAAATGGTGTGTCTGTATGTCAAAAATGGGTTGAATCGAACCAATACTTCCCTTAGCCTCCACATATTTAATAAAAAGATTTTCAAACTTCGGCGTGACTTTATACCGCATATATCGGCCAACATGTGAGTTATCCTAATGAAAATAAAAGAACGTGTTTTATTCATAACATAGAATCTTTGTGTCAAAAATAGATAAAATTGGACAAAAACTTAGCCCACCCCCTTTACTCTATACGATTTGTTTTACATCGTAAGTAGTTGCACCCGAACTTAGCCCTTCCTTACTTGTTTATTATATTATGGTCTGCGTCTGTGGCGGTCAACTTAATAAAAATATTACTTTGAGTTAATTCATAGCACACAGTAATACCACAACTGAAGCTTATAATTAGTATAAGAGCTGGCTTTATTCTATCGCATATTGTGGGAGTTTCCACATTTTTTAGCTTTCAGATAGTTTGTGGAACTTTAGATAGAAGCAATAGAATTATGTCGGTATTCTGCGTGAGACGATTGTCTCATGTCTCTAATAGTGACTATAGTAATTTAGTGATTCTGTTAGTCAGGAGTCTCATTTTGGTATTCTGGCAATTACAGTATAGTAGTATACTGTAAAGTAGTATACTCAATTACAGTATAGTAGTATACTGTAAAGTAGTATACTCTATTTGCCAGAATACCAAAATGAGACTCCTGACTAACAGAATCACTAAATTACTATAGTCACTATTAGAGACATGAGACAATCGTCTCACGCAGAATACCGACATTAGTTTAACTTAGGCTAGTACGAGTATTAGTAAATTCAGATTTTAGTAGGAGTTAGGACTAAAGGGGAGTACTCAGTTCTTTCGTTTGGAAATTCGTTTGACACTGGCACTCTTCTGCCGCCTTTAAAAAAAACTTGGCCGATCCAACACCGATGTGTCTCCAGTTTTTTTTTATAGTAGGAACTTTATGTTTGGGGACTGAATTTTTGGTTGTTTCGATCTTCTCCTTTTTAATATTTAATTTTAAACGAATTTTCAGAACATTTTATCGACAAAAATGCAAGCCTTTTGAACATAGTTTCTTGGTATCAGTACATTTAAAAGAAGTTTTCTTAGTTTGTGTGTGGTTGTATATTGCATATACTAAAATGAAATAAATATAGTAACAGTAAATACATAGAAAAATACATATATATTTTCTCAATCTCGAAAACAATCCTTACCCCCATTAAGTGTCGTATTGAGTATATGGACCATAACCGATTGCTACGTTTTGGTTACTTATGTTAATATAGTTTTAATAATATTTCCTGACTGGCAATAATATGGAATTTATTTAAACCTAGTAACATATATGTAATTGTTATCAATTTTTCTATTTTACTAGAGTAGGCACCGCTTATGCGGTTATAGCCGAGTTAACAACAGCGCGCCAGTCGTTTCTCCTTTTTGCTATGTGGCGTCAATTGGAGTTTCTAAGCGAATCCTGGTCCTTCTCTACCTGGTCTTTCCAATGGAGTGCAATCTCCGGCGGGCACTGCGTCGAAAATTTTCACAGCTGGAGTGTTTTCGTCCATTCGGACGACACGGCCTAGCCAGCGTAACCGCTGTCTTTTAATTCGCTGAACTATATCATTGTCGTCATATATCGCATAATGCTCATTGTTCCATAGAATGGGGTATTCGTCGTAGCTAATGCGAAAAGGATTTTATGACTGTTACAAGTGACGTCAAAACCAGAATTAACAGTGCTTCGTCGCCATGTTTTAATAGCTCGGAACAGCAGGCTGGCCATAATTTTAGTATGCTGTGGGCATCAATCTACATATGCCACCTCTGGGAGTTCTGCAAGGGTAAGCTCCGGTATTGAAACTTTCTGTTTGTCGTGGCATTTTTTCGTAGAATTTTCGAGCATTTCTCCTGTGGAACAGCTTGTTAAGCACTTTATTATCTCTTTTATTCTTTAGTATTTCGGCCTCTGTCTTTTTTTGTTTGCATATGTGTATCGCTTCTAGTTTCAACTATCGGTATCTATCCCATCCTGCACGTGTTGTTGTCGGTTGCGAGGTAGGCAGTCTGCTTTCTCTCCACTGCGACACGTCACTCCTCATCGTACCATCTATTATTTAGCATTTTCCGAAAACCAATGGATTCAATTGTCAGACATCAATCAGCTAGGCAGCGGCACCTTCCCAATCAAGGGACCGGACATTCCAGGAGCATGCCTTTAAATCGTTATGCTTAACACATTTGCCATGGTCGTCATTAAAAGGGGGGTCATCATCTGAGGCTGTTTGTAATTTTTCATTGGCGGCGTTTTTTTACGTGGCGGGTTCCAAACCCAGCGCACAACCTTAATTGGGGGGGATTAGTTTCGCCTTCTTACTTTAGCTCATCTTCAAACGGATGTGTTTTTGGTTACCCAGTGGATACTTGGTCTAGGACCGGAAGTCGTGAGCTGCTTGAGCCATATGTATCGTTTCCGGCCACTAAAAGTGTCAACAATGACATATGTATATTGTTTATAGATTGGCAAAAAAATGTAGTATATACATACATACATACATACTAATATATATATTTGTATGTATGTGTTAGTAACCAATACAGTCCCCTCTTCTGTGATTTTAAAACTTCAGGTGTAGTGTTATTGCAAGCTCTTGTAAATCGAATAAGAATGATTAAATTATAGCTAAAAGTTTAAGTTCACAAAAGGAAATATGACAGATAAAAAATCCACGCCAAGTAATAATTGCGAGTATTGTTGGTACGAAAACTTAGTTGAGGAAACATCTTATTTCAATTGCAGTTGACATCGAGTGCTGCCACATGTATGAATACACATACTACATATAACGAAGCAAAAGTTTAACGAACGAGTGCAAATACGCCGCCAATTTAAGTAGGATACACAAAGTGACGGCAGGCAGGTTAAAATAGGCAGGTGTGTCTACAATGTAAATATAGAGCATAGAAAATATTCACCATAAATACCTCTGAATGAGACATCCGTTTGCTTGCGTGATTTGCTGTACGCCTGCGAATTAGCGATTTTTGTAGTAGCATTAACATATGCAGAATTAAAAAAAGTGTATATAAATGTGACTGCAAATTAAATTAAATGTGTGTGAGATTTCATAGCTGCTACCATTGCCGCCTACAGGACTAGCCAAGTCCAGACCACCTTTCGTTGGCTCAACTGTTCACCTCTCTTTCATGAGCAAACTCAAATCATGGGCATGACCTGCCTTAATACAGCTCAGCGTAATGTCACAACGATGCAGAGGCTTTTATCGCCCTGGAAAAAATTAATAGATGATTTCAGGGCTTTACTCTCCGTTATTTTGACATTGGTGCTGGCGCAATGCAGTTTTAGCAGTGAATTCTGAGGGCGAAGAGAATATCCCGTTAGTAATACTGCCCACTGCTAATGGTTCTCTTTAAAAAGAACGGAGACTCCGTTTGGCGCATGCTTTCTACATCAGAGAGCAATTTATTTACCCGTTAGAAAAGCATTTATTTCCGAACGATGTGCATTTTAAAAATTTCCAGTATTTCCATTAAATCTCTTTGGATGAGTGGGGTAGTTGATTACACGAGCAATTTCGGTCTTCAAACCAAGTAACTGGAAAATGCCGGCTACTCTTTAAATGATTGTGCAAACGTTCGGATTATTTTAACGCACCCTTTGGACATTCTTTCATTTATAGTAGGTACATGTATGAATGTACATATGTATGAGAAAGTATGTGTATATGAAAACCATTTATCATGTGACAGATTTGTGTGCTTTCTTTGTATTGGCTATGTGGCTTCGTTTTTACATAGCTTTGTTATTTTAAGTTCGTCTGGTGTAGATTATAATAAATTAAATTCAGTTATTTAGTTAAAAGGACTAAGTGGACAATTGATGAAATATAAATAAGTCGATTTCAATAAAATATTAAAAACAAATTATATTTATTGCTATTGATGCATTCATGTATTGTATAGTTAAATAATATTAATAATGTTTATCTTCTATTTATTAAATTCAATAATGGTAGATCGCTTTAAGTTTGTACTTTGTTTCGTTTATGATGGGTAGTGTACAATATTGTCGTTACTATTTTTGATTAAAACCGAGTAATACTAAATAACTCTGTTTAAAATAGTTATTGATATAGTTGTGAGATGTGTGGTAAGCCACACTATACTATCACCCAAAAATCTCGTTTCACGGGAAGCTAAAAACCGGAATATAACTACGCCGCCGATTCGTATTCTATTTCTATTCGTTGCTTCCTCTAAATGTACATACATATATATGTATATATATATAAATATGTACAAATTAACTACTATTGCCAAACATATGGCTATTTTGGCCAAGTTAGTAGGATTTATTAGCCAGTTCGAGTTTTAATTAAAATATTTTCTTTTAAACTTTTACTCAAGAACTGTAAAAAGGCCTATCGTATAAAGCAAAAGAAAGTATGTACATACATGTATATCCTCGGATCAATAAAAACTAAATTTCTATATGATCTAGGGTATACAAAATTGTGATTAAATAAAACTAAAATATCCAAATTGTGGGCGCAAAGCTTTAAAGGAGATCTACCCAGATCTTCGCACTTAAATACTTGTTTATCTCATTGGAGGGCATTGCATTGATTGCACGTTTCATTGGATTCCCTTTTCTCGGGGCAAATTGACAACATGCAATGTGGGAGTGAAAAAGAATACCAACTGCAGTGTGAATTGGACAATTAACTTATTTTGAGGCAGGACTCAAATATTATATATTTAATGGCATCATTCCAAGAAATCCCAGGGATTAATATTAAAACGGTGTTCCAAATGAAAAAAAAAGAGATTTAACATATGGGGAGAGGTTCTCATAATAAGAGCGCTTCTATCGAATAAGAGTATTGGAAGCATCACGTGTCGGTTTAAAAACTCTTGCCAGTGGTCAGAGTGTTGTGATGCAACACTGAAACTTTAGCAAAATATTAATAATATATGGGGATGACCGAGCCGACTCAATTTGTATTCATATATCTACATACAAGCATTCTTTTACGAATACAAATATACAGGCGTATGTATGTATATGTGTGGTAGTATGAAGTCGTTAATTCGGGGAATTCCTAGTCACGAAAGTATGCGAGTAAGGCCGGAAATGTGGATGAATGCATCCCATTAAATCGTTAGCTCCATACCTGTATTGTACATTGGAACTCAACACATTAATATAGAGCATAAACTCACAATACATGCACACACGTAGTAACATATGCCAATTAGAATGAATGCGACGCGTTTCACATAAATTGCTGCGAGTTCAAACAGATGTGGCTCTAAACTGCAGATTTCAAATGTGTGAATAGAAAGCTCTCTCAGTCTCTCACAATACAAACGAACCTGAAAGGCATCAGGCATAAATATGTTAATACGCACGCGACTTGCGCATGAGCTTGCACATCGGCAAGTTTGGAAATGCCTTGTATAACAAACCCGAAACTTCCCATCAACATACTCACAAATAGTATTTGCTCCGGCAACCAAATCTCCGACATCATTGACGTTGTTGTTATCCAAACCGATAGAAAAGAAATATTTCTGCGAGCTCGAAACGGTTCGGCAATGGGAGATCCAACCGTACACAGAGCAGAAAGACTCAAACTTATAATCAGAATCAGCAATACCGACAACTGTGTCGTCTACTTTTGCCCATCCACTGCAAATTAAATACCAGCTACCAGTTGTCGATAAAAATCTTGTGCATACATATTTCAAAAAACACACACTAAGGAACGTTGTATCATATGCTACATACGATATTTTACGTTGCGATAGTCCAAACGTTATTGGGAGACCACATAAGCAAATCAGTTAAAACAGAACATTCGCCACGAACGGTTCCTTTTTGAATCCGTTAAACGAGTAGAAGAGCATTTGGCTCGCTCACGTTGTTCCAGGCGCTTTTGAATATACAGTTAGTTAAATTTGGTATAGTATATGTACAAATATATACTATTAAGGTGGTATAAATAACGATGAAGAACTCAATTTATAAAGCTGTAATAGTAAAATACTCTATTCTTGATGTGAATGTGTATTCCAAAGGATTAATATTACTTCGATAAATACAAACATCCATATATACGTCCATACCCTTGTATTTGAAACAAGTGTGTACTTAAAAATTAAACATGCAAGTTATGATCATGGCAAGTCTTTCGTCGAAAGTATCATGTTTGGGGAATGTGAAGATACTGGCTACCTGGGCAAATGCAAACATTGCTATCGGCAACACCAACTCTAGGTTATTCGTGTTAGCAATTTTTCGGTGCTCTATTTCTCTTGCTCTCTTTCTGCCTGGGATACGCTCTTTCACACTACTCGTCAACACCGTTATTTCTATTGCAGTGCACTTTACTTCAACTATTTTAAGCAACGTCACGTCGTGTTTAGCCGCGTTGCACTTGCAACTCGTTTTTGTCTGTTCCCAAGCCCAGGCAACAACTTCGCATGCAAACCAGCACGACTGCTACAGAAAACAAGCCAATGAAGCGACCTACCAACAGCCTTTACTGAAGCATTTCATCATGTTTATGGCTTAATCGACTGACGTTTGCCTCAGCTTGGTTCATTCGCGCAATGGTCGTTGAACGTCGTAGTTTCGCACCACTCACAAATTTTATCGAAAATTGTAAGATCAGACCACATACTAGTAATGTTACTATATTACCATTACCTTGAGCTTACGCCAATGCCAGTGCCAATATATCGGTCACTGTGTTTTCGCGTAAGCTAGTCAAACTTTTGCATTCATTTGCACCAGAAGATCGTGAGTGCTGCTCCCGTTTCGTTGTGATAATCGTGCATCAAAATTATTCATGAAACTTTTTGAAAAACAGTACCAAAAATATAATATAAGTGTGCAAATGTTGAATATGTGTATGTACATACACATGTTTTCATTATAGAATAGTGATTCAAACTTAAACAGCATGATTAAAGCAATGCCGGCACAACAACAAGCAGAATAATTAGTCCACTTTGAAGAACTTGAAGCCTTCTAAACTTTCACAAAAAAGGTAAGAATAGAAATATTTTTGGATTTACTACCTACAACAGAAAGTTTTCTGTATAGTTTTAAATAGAAAAAGTCCCATTTCTAATTGTACATGTGTATATACGGAGGATTTAAATTGGTATAAACTCATTTGCGAATTTCTGTCAGAAGATATTATACTGGTTATACTCATACTGATTTGGGTTATTTTATATTGAACACTTTTAAAACTAGAGTTGTTCTGATTTCAGGTAACTGTCAAAATATGTACATATGTGTATACAGTGTTTAAGTTCATTTCCTTTTTACATACGTACGATAAAATCAATAAACGGAGGACAATGAAGAGAAATTCATAAGTGTGATGACTACAAAAAAAAAAACGAAAAACAATTAAAGGGAAATATTCCTTTATTATAGGTGTGACAACCCTAAATTAAAATTTTAAAATATCAACTCGATATCCCCATTAGCGGTTAGGTATCGAATGCTGGAAAATACTGCGTTTATATAGACTTTTCTAAACACTAAATTTCTGCGACGGAAGTTTTCGAGTAACGGTTGCAAAAAAGAAGTTACAGCAGTGAAGAAATCAGTCCTATTGAGTTAGATAGGAGAATCTCTGCAAACGAGATTTATTCGATGTTGATAATACTGACGTAAAATTTGGAAATAATGGTTTCATTTCAATATTAAACACAAACAAGGCCACCGCATTGCAGTGATATGGATTATATATACCCCAGAGCCTTTTACCCTACAAATTTCTCTAATTTTGATTTAAAATACTAACCTAAACTGGTAAACTGTCAAAGTTTCATGCCGAAAAAATTATGCTATGAGCTAATTCTCTCTTCACCGCATTCTACAGATTTGGTCTCCAGCGCGTATTTTCTCTTTCTTAGGCTTTAAAAGCTGGCTTGGTGGAAGAATATTTAACTCGAATGAGGGGATTAAAATGAAAATAATCGCCTAGTTTGAAAGCCTTGAGCTTCATACCATCAAACGGCAAAATCCATGATTGTGTTATGTATACATACATATAAGGTAACGACACAACCTTGAACAAAAACAAAAATTTGTGTTTGAATCCCTAATGTCAAAATAAGTCGTTTTCTTTTGTATTGCTATATTCTTGTGAGTAAAAAATTATTTTTTCAAAGATTTCAGCCAATAAAAATGCTTTTTGTGAGTGATAACTGAATACGAATAAAAAATTCATGGAAGGAACAAAAACCGCATGAACATTTAGGTTGCTAAAACTAACACTTCCTAACACTTAGGTTTTTTTGTGTTGTAGTCAAGAGGTGCAGGGTTCAAACTACCACTAAAATGACAAAACTAGCTGGAAGTGGTCGAAATTTTTTTAACTCAAAACCTCAAATACTCTACAGTTTAATTTGATTTGCAGAGCAGTGCAATTGAACCGTGACTAAAAATAACATTGATAATAATATTGAATATATTCAATATGGAGAAATTATAAGAAATATCAGAAACTTCAAACAAAAGCAAACATTTAGGCGAACAATAATTGTTTTCTATTATGTGGTTGGAATATACTTAGTTGCTAACAACATAAGAATTCGTCCGGTTTGATGCACTTGCAGCATCAGCACAACAACAGCGTTGAGAATTCATTGTAAATTGGAATTCTATATTAGAATGACAACGGTATCGTCACCGCATGACAGTTACTGCGCTAACGGTGTACAAGAGGGAGAGATCAACGACAACAGTGCGAGTACCGGTGTAAGTAGAAGCATACCATTCCTAGCATTTCGTCAGTCGTACAACGACCTCGACTTTGATTTGCGGTACTCACTATGCACATGGAAACGACAAGTATTCAGGAGAGTTACCGAGCTTTCTGTGCCAGCTAAAGAGAACACAATCCACTATTACTCTATGAAGAAATGAAATAGCAGAACGAAGTATAACCATACTCAGGGCATTATATACAGAAAACAAAAGAGGCCAAAGAGAATCTGACCAAAAACAGAGTCGAGCAAATGTACATACATATATTATTATATTTATTGATAACTAGTAGTGCAAAGTGAAGATCTTCCCATACTACTTACTTTACCATCTCAGAAACATATACATATGTATGTAGTATATGCATGTACGTATATAAAACACAAATAAAGCCACGCATAAAATATGGGCGTATTGAAGCAAGTTTCGTTTGGTTGGTAAACGGCCTTTAAACGACCTACACGCACTCTTAGCTACAGCACTAACAAAATTCGTTCGTATTGCCATATGAGGAGCGCGACTCAGAAAGAAACTCTTGTGAATTCACATTAGCAGTCATACACATAATATCTCCATATGCATGTTTACTTGTCAACATTTACAAATTCAATACTTGTCTGTGTATTCACGTTATGGTGTGTAACTATTTAGATTCGGTCGACTCCAAGACGCCTACTTCCCACCCAAAACCTCCGCGCATGGCATTGAAGGTAAGATTTTAAGTGTGTATTTTCTCATTTTTAATTTTTGATTTGTTCTCTCATGGCTCTCCAAGACTATTTCAGCTACAAAGATAGCCACAAATAAAATTATGTTGATACATACTGAGAGCAAGTTTGCTACGAGCGAATGCAGTGCACAAACCGTTGTTCTGCGACTGGCAATCATTCGCGGAGCAACTGTCTATCGCTGCAGATGTAGTAACAGCTTGTGGGCCGTAGTTAGTAAAGCGTAAACGTGATTGCTAAAATTCGTGTTTCAGCACTCGTTTTGTGAACTTCGCTTTCGTCAATTTTCACATACATATGTACATAGATGTATGTACAAGCAATTACATTTGTGTTGATTTTTCTATTTACTGCGATGATCTTGCAGTTTTCAGCTTTGTCGGTCGTCACTATTCGCATTCCGCTGTTCTGCCGACATAGTTTTCGTAAATCCACGTTACGGTACTCTCGTAAATTCCACAAATCCCACTAGACAAGTAAAATGTAGCAACACAAAACTTCAAGATTTATAGACGTAGAGTAACAAGAAACGTATAAGTTTGCACTACAACAACTGGCTATCCTATATCTTAGCGAAACTATACGATGATTTATTAAATATAACAAGTGAAAAGATTTTATAAACAATAATTAATAGTACCAAATGAAAATTGCTTAGAATTAAAAAAAAGTTTGGTTTTTCATTAAAAGGAATTAAGAATATGTGATCGAACGAGACATCCAGTGCTGTAAATTATTTAAGACACCTATTAACATTCATGTGGACAGTATATACATACATATGTATGTATCAACACTGAATTCGTTTTTGAGTTCCTAAATGCAGCACCAGGCAATCACATACCAGTAAGAGTATACTTGTATAAATATTTACTTTCTGTAGTAAAAATTAGTGCACACAATAGCGCCAGGTAATTCGTATGAGTGATCGTATATGTGTATACGTATGTATATGGATAACTGTTTGTACAAACATATTTACATATATTTAATGTAATATACGATATCGCATACATGGAAAGAATATGTACATACATACACCCAATGTGTACGATGAAGTGATTTCCTTAGGCAGGTTCATTGGATTAAATATAGTGTCGCGTATACGCCCGTCTGCCATCATTGTTCAAGTAATCTAAGTTCGGAGCGAAACTAGACAGTAATTATAAAAGTCTCAATGACAATATTAACCACCAAAATAGCTACAAAAATGCATGGAATATTTCTAGGGATATAATGAAGAAAGTAGAAAAGACAGAAGTTAGTAAATAATAACGAAGAGAAAACGTTTAATTCAAACGCAGAGAGCATCAAAATTTCATCAAATTAAGTTCTTCATATAAGTCGAATTCAAAAGTTGATTCTTCGTAAATTTCCTGGCATAGTAGTACAAAACATTAATTGATTGGTGTGTATATAAGTATGTACATACATATGTAGGTAATTGGACGGATTAAATTATTTCGTGAATCTAAATTAACTCAACGTGAGTTATGTTGACATCCGCTTGGTTTCAAGTACGTTGCAAAATAATATCGAAATAATAATCGAATTACGGTTTTCGAGTCCATTCTGCTGAATTCGAGTTGAAGTAATTCAACTGTAAGCCAATCAAACTTTTTTTGGTATTACGAACTTCAACTATCTTCAGTCGAAGTTTCTTTGGTCAACTTATTAGAGAAAATTTGAAAGATAATTTTGAAAATTTTTAAACAAAAATCAAAACAATTCAATTCAGTTATTGCTCACGAAATTAATAAAATAAAGTAGATAATTTTTAAAATGGGTATTGCTTTTGATTTATATTACGATGACAAAAATTGTGAGGTCAAAACGGATATATGTACATACTTTTAAGTTCTTTCAAATATATTGGTACTTTTTAACACTAAGTAAAACAATATTTTATTGTCCATTAATCGGCTTTATATAAAGTTTATTCCAGACACATTGAGTTTAAAAACATATCCATTAGGAAACCAACCCTTGAACATCAAAGAACATTGCTGCATTCATTCAAGGGTTAATTAATTCACTTGCTCTATATTCTTAGTTAATCCTCCTGTCCTCTAGCTACATTCTATCAATAGAATAATAAGTAAACAAATCTTTAACCTATCATTATAAGATGGCAGGTATATCTAAAGATATTATCAATTCTGTTTGAAAATATATGCTACCATTTTCTTCAAAAACAATTTCGATTGATTTAAAAGACATATACATAATTGTTGTAACTCGAAATTAACTACGTCAACATTTATATTTTTTTCTGCCAATATTTCCCGAAACTGAGCTACTCCAAATAGTTATTTGCTATATCTCGAACAAATACTGGCAACCGTTGTCAATGTCTAGCAATTGTTCGGCAAATATATTTATGTGTTGATGGATAATATTGCAATTGTACGCGCATGCTTATATATTATAGTTTCAAACCTACATCCATTTACATGCCTCAGACAGAGGAATGATAGGCAAGATCTATCGGAAATCAACAGGCGTAGTAAGACAGCACCACCAAAGGGTGTATCCTTACCACTTGAGGGATTGCCTCAGTGTGAAGCTCCGAAAAATCACTGAAAAATACCATTCTGAGAAAAACGCGTTTAAAGATTTACATATGTTGAATTTCGCCTGAGACAATCCCTTCAACTTTACATTGTTCCCTGTTTGTGATAATTAAGCATTGCTTTTTAGGGAATAAGGGAAAACATTTTTGGACCGTTTTTATACAATAAAGCCTTAAATTTACAAAAAAAAAACGGCGGAAGCAAAGTTGTAGACCTAATATGTTAAACTGAAACTGTAATAGTAAAAATTTTGTTGAAAATTCGTTTTTGTTTTGAAAATTTTATTGAAAACATGTGTAATCAACGATTTGAGTGCGACAACTAATTAAAAACGAAAATATTTTCTCAGCCAAATATAATATAATGATATTACAAAAACTTGCTTACTTTCAGTCAGTTTTGTTGGTTATCTCTTTTACTTTAATATTTATTCACATCGATTCCAAATTTCCGTTATAAGATTCACAAAGAGCATTCAGTTTGGGATATTTTTGGTGCATATAGCTCTTTTAACATCACCCAGAGATGTTCTAATAGACGATTCCCACTCCAAAACATTGATAGAATTTTCATTTAAAAACTTTTGTGTCAACTTAGACGTATGCTTTGAATTGTTATCTTTCTTATCACAGTCAAATTTTCCACAGCTCACGGCAATATGACATTTTTTAGAATGTCGACATATATTTATCCTTGTTTAAAATTTCATCAATCTTATGGAGTGGACCAACACTATTCCAAATAAAAAATTCCCACACCATGATTGATCCTCTACCATACTCAACTACGCGTGGAACATAGCGAGGATCAAGTTCTTGAATTATTGGACGGCGAACATACCTTCGACCATCAGGACCTAAGCGATTATTTTTGTTACATCGTTCCAAACGTCATACCCCCGTTGATTTGTTGTCTTAGACCAATAAGAGTTGTCAAAGCCTACGCGTCGTTTCTACGAATTTTAGTCAGAATTGGTTTCCTGCGTGCTGCCCTGCCGCAAAGTCCAGATTCGACCAAACGCGAGGCAATTGTTCTCTTGGATATTTGGATATTGTATTCGCCTTGAATTTCATGTAGAATGTCAGTGGAACTCTTTTTTTGTTCAATTCCATTTCCATGAATTTTCTGTCCTGTTTACTTTGTAATGTACCCTGTAGCGTAGACGACATAAATGACAATCACCATGTGGGCCAATCAAAATCACCGGATCATCGTGCGTGAATTCATCAAAAATCAGCTGAAATCATAATTGAAATTCATGGAAATGGAATTGAACATCTCCAAAACATCGATTTGTCGCATTTTGACCGAACATTTTTGCTTACGAAAGGTGTGTGCACGGTTTGTTTCGCTTAAATTGACTGACGACCAAAAATCCGTCTCATCGATCGACGCTTGTGGCCGATTATTTGACCAAAAATCACATTTTAACCATTAACCTCTCTCCGTATTCACCTGATATGGCAACGTGCGACTTCTTTCTTTTTGGAAAAATGCATTTGCCCATGAAAGGAAAGCGTTATGCAGATGTAGAGGCCATTCAAAGGCTTGCACCGGCATACTGGTGGCTATACCGGCCAACGAACTAAAACACTCGTTCGACATGCTTCTGGACCGTGCAAAATGCTGTATTGAAGCAGAAGGAGACTATTTTGAATAAAATAAGTTGACTTTGCCGAAAAAAAACATTTGTTATATTGTTTTTTTTTTTTAAGTCCTGTTTACTTTGGGACGAACCTTGTAGATTCAAAAAGTCCTGTTTACTTTGAAAAGCACCTTGTAAATAGCGTAACACGAACAATCCAAGACTTTTGAGAATATAAACAACGGTATAACAAAAATTTGTATCATTATACTCATCAGACACCTACAAAATGATCGTTCCTAATTAGCTGTCAACAGCTGTATATATATGTATTTATGTATGTATGTATGAATATATATAAATAGACAATAAATTTATGGAAAGGTATTCCATTCGGTCCCGGGTTAAGTTTAACGGTAATTTAGTTTTGATACCTTATAATACTAGTTACTGTAAGGGAACCGTATCTTTGTACGAAACAGTAACTATTTTTAACAAACGTATAATTGTTTGAATTGATTTTATCCCTTTCTGCCTTTACAAAGTATTATAACAGTATATTATTATTTTTATACTCTCGCAACATGTTGCAATACATCATGATTTTGTTCATCTAATGCTTGTTTGTAACATCTAAAGCTAAATGAGATAGATACGGTGTCATATGTATGTTTATGATAAGTACATATTACGATGCGATTTGAATTTAAGCTGATTGTCTGACCGCCCAACGTAGTAGTAGTATTTATATTAAAGAAAGAAAACAAAGTTATTAGAGAGACACGCTCTCTAAATTTCCTTAAGGTATTTCACATGTTAACCTTATATTCTGTGTAAAGTTACTCCGAATTTTTATATTGGGTACATGGGGGCTAATGTAAGCTTAACTCTATATTACTCTGTTCAGAACAAGGGCAAACTATTATTAGAAAAACACTGAGATCGACATGTTCGGTGTCTGGGGACTTAAAAAGCTGCGGTCCGATTTCAACTATTTTTGGACAAGACCGGCAAGAAAAGTACCTTAGGGAAAATATTTGCTCAAATTTCCACCCTGGTTCTTGATTTATACTCTTTAAGTGAAAGATTCATATGGAATTAGAAATTTTTATATATGAAAAGTTGGTGTGTTTGGTGTTAGTTTAAATTTCCCCATTTTTGGCATACACTGCCATGATTAAAACACGCTACCCCAATTTCATTGAGATAACTCAAATATTGTATATCCAGCATAAAGTCGCCTGGACGTATTTGTACCATTCTACCAATTTTTGGCATACAGTCATATCATTGTCAGAGAAGGATTATGCCTGAATTTCAATTATATATTGACCGATATTTTCGGTCAAAAGTCAACTATACGTACTGGGGTCCACATATTCGGTACCTAGGGTATTTAACAGGATTTTGGACAATTTTTGGTCAAAAGATGCCATACTTTAAGATAATTATTACTGAAAAATTGTGGTCCGTTATATTAATTACTTCTTAATAGCCATCCTGATCATTTATATTACCTTATATCTATCTTAATTGAAGTGAACAAAGCTATAATACTCTGTTGCAAGAGGATAAAACTTGGCTCAATAACACTTTATATATGCTATTTCGAATTTTGGTTGACTTTATACTACAGTGAAAATTGCGAGAGCATGAAATATTCGGTTATACTGAAATAAGTTTATAACGGGTATATCCATGAATAATATGAATATTTTAATATCTCTGGATGCAAACAGATATAGTAAACAAAATTAAAGGAATTTCATACTCTTGCAATTTGCCAGGATCAAAGCCGGGAAAATTGATTCAGCTTTTGGCAAAAGTTTGTTTTAAAACTGTTACGAAAAGGTTCAACTTCATTGTTCGACGAAATTGTGAACGGATTCCAATCAAATTTGTATCTCTTTAACTATGTAATGTTATAGGTCATAGACTAAATAAGTTTTCCTAACTGTTAGCAAAAATTATATTAAAATTATTATGAAATAAGGCATATCTGACATATCTGAGGTCAACTAGATGTCTGGAAATCCTGATATTCGTTATAATGGACTTAGAGCAGGTTTTCGCACGAGTTTATACATTTTAGGCATAAAGATGCAACGTTAAAAGCAAAGTACGGTCTCAGTGGCTACGGGCTAAAGGAATTATTTATCCAGTTCAACACTTTTCTCACAATCTGCGCGAATTTCTATAAAGTATCTAATAGATTGCGCGATATTTACGAAAAGGTCCGCATAGCAACTGGGATCCACATGTTGGGTATCTATGGTTCGATTTGGTGAATTTTTAGATCTGAAGTGACATACCTTAAAGGCAAATTTGTGCAAATTTTTATCCCGTTATATTAACTGGGGCTTGATTATAATACCGGAAAGTGTTACCACCAATCAAAAAAGGAAAACCAATTGAAATGTTAGTAGAGTATTGTCAAACACATGTGATTGGGGAAATCTTTTGGAATGTAGCTAAGAAGCATTTAATTCGAAAATATTATGGTGTGGGATGTTTTGTTATGGAATATACAAATATTTTTATATTACATACTAGCTGACCCGGCGAACTTCGCCCCGCCCAATTTTTATTTTTTTTTGGAAGTCATAGACTCGTATAACTTTACCACAAATAATATAAACTTCAAACAACGCATTTTCATTTAATGTTTTTAATGTTTATAGCGCCATCTACTGTAACATACCGCACTTACTCAATACCGCTGTTAGCGCCACCAACTGGTGGATAGCTCTTTGCTAATAATAAACAAATAATTTGCAATAAATAAATAATGCGACTATAAGGAGAGTTATAAACTATCCTATCTTTCAAGTTGGACCAAACTGCACTGTCTTAAACACTTTGAACATTTTTGTTTAACTTTAATCAGGCGAAAATAACAGGCGCTAAAGTTTCGGAGCCTCCATCGATAGCCAGGCTTTGGCTTATTGTGCTACTCTTGCCATTGCGATTGCCATTTTAAATTTGTTACCATGGCAACGGCAACAAAAATGACTACGGACTACACAAATAAAAAACTATGATTCGTTTGGGTAATGGCAGTTATGCAGTTTGTACTATACTCGCGATCCATTACTACGTAATATAAATATAATTATATATAATAAATTAGATGACATATGATTTAGATACACAATATCGTCATGTCCAGGTGAGGAGTTCTTGCGATCCCTCTTTTCAGCCAAGGCCCATATTACTTTCGACTATGTCAATTAAATTTAATTAGTGCTTGTACACTGGTTACAATTTTTGTTGAAAATTTTCAGGTAGCTTTTAGTCCATTCTATTATTTACAAAAATGTTTGGGGTCTTAAGAAGTAGAGTACAATATACTAAATAAATATATTTTTTGCATATTGAATTAGAAAACTCTCAAACGAGACAGTTTTCATATAACGGTTAAGTTAATTGTAAAAGGATACCCTGCTGTTTGTGTTGAAAATTTGTAACTTAAATAAGACATGGTATAACGTTAACGTTAACCTATTATATATAAAAGAAAACGATCCTTTGACGTGTGCGGCTGTGTTCCTAATTGATACAAATATGTATATGTATGTATCTTCCATTTCAGCTTTATCAACATACAGTTATGAATTCTTTCTTTTATTCGTTCATTTTGAAAGAGCTTTAGTCATTGCAGATTCATTTTTTTGCATTTTTATAAAATTACAGTGATTATTATTTAAAGCTAAATACTATGTTAATAAAATTAACAAAATGTACTAAAATTATGCAATTACATATAATATTAGACAAAATTTTAAAATATATGGTATTGCGCAAAATGTGCAAACATATGCTCTAACAAATCCAAACCATTTAAATTTTATATAAATGAAAAAAATATGTGTGGAAAATAAAAAAGAAATATACTTTTTTTAACAAATGTTTTTCTAAATAAAAAAATTTCACATTTTCGGACTATAATAGTTTTAACGTAAATTTTCTAAGCCAATTAAAGATAAATTTAATATGCGCAATGATATTTTGAATTATGCTTATATAATTAAGTTTATTAAATCTAAGACTTCGCTCATTCGCCAATCCATTTTGTATAATTTTTCCGGAAATTAACAATATTAAATATAAAGTTGTTTGAAAAATGTATTAAATAATTTAAAAATGTACTTTATTTTCATAATTTAACACAACCGTATTAATACTCGCTCTACTAAACTTAATATTCTTCTTCTTCTTCATTGGCGTAGACACCGCTTACGCGATTATAGCCGAGTTAACAACCGCGCGCCAGTCGTTTCTTCTTTTCGCAACGTGGCGCCAATTGGATATTCCAAGCGAAGCCAGGTCCTTCTCCACTTGGTCCTTCCAACGGAGTGGAGGTCTTCCTCTTCCTCTGTTTCCCCGGCGGGTACAGCGTCAAATAATTTCAGAGCTAGAGTGTTGTCGTCCATTCGGACAACATGATCTAGCCAGCGTAGCCGCTGTCTTTTAGTGCGTTGAACTATGTCAATGTCGTCGTATATCTCGTACAGCTCATCGTTCCATCGAATGCGATACTCGCTGTGGCCAACGCGCAAAGGACCATAAATCTTTCGCAGAACTTTTCTCTCGAAAACTCGCAACGTCGACTCATCGGTTGTTGTCATCGTCCAAGCCTCTGCACCATATAGCAGGACGGGAATTATGAGTGACTTATGGAGTTTGGTTTTTGTTCGTCGAGAGAGGACTTTGCTTCTCAATTGCCTACTCAGTCCGAAGTAGCACCTGTTGATAAGAGTTATCTTGCGTTGGATTTCCAGGCTGACGTTGTTGGTGGTGTTAATACTGGTTCCTAAATAGACGAAATTATCTACAACTTCAAAGTTATGACTGTCAACAGTGGCGTGAGAGCCAAGTCGCGAGTGCGACGACTGTTTGTTTGATGACAGGAGATATTTCGTCTTGCCCTCGTTCACTGCCAGACCCATTTGTTTTGCTTCCTTATTTAGTCTGGAGAAAGCAGAACTAACGGCGCGGGTATTGAGACCGATGATATCAATATCATCGGCATACGCCAGCAGCTGTACACTCTTATAAAAGATTGTACCTGCTCGATTAAGTTCTTCAGCTCGAACTATTTTCTCCAGTCAGATTGAAGAAATCGCACGATAGGTAGTCGCCTTGTCTGAAACCTCGTTTGGTATCGAACGGCTCGGAGAGGTCCTTCCCGATCCTGACGGAGCTTTTGGTCCCGCTCAACGTCAGTTTACACAGCCATATTAGTTTTGCGGGGATACCAAATTCAGACATTGCTGCATAAAGGCAGCTCCTTTTCGTACTGTCGAAAGCAGCTTTGAAATCGACGAAGAGGTGGGGTTGTCTGTCGATTCTCCTTTCACGGGTCTTTTCCAAGATTTGGCGCATGGTGAATATCTGGTCAGTTGTTGATTTACCAGGTCTAAAGCCACACTGATAAGGTCCAATCAGTTTGTTGACGGTGGGCTTTAATCTTTCACACAATACGCTCGATAGAACCTTATATGCGATATTAAGGAGGCTAATCCCACAGTAGTTGGCGCAGATTGTGGGGTCTCCTGTTTTATAGATTGGGCATAGCCCACTTAAATTCCAATCGTTAGGCATGCTTTCGTCCGACCATATTTTACAAAGAAGCTTATGCATGCTCCTTATCAGTTCTTCGCCGCCGTGTTTGAATAGCTCGGCCGGCAATCCATCGGTCTCTGTCGCTTTGTTGTTTTTCAGGAGGGCAATTGCTATTCGAACTTCTTCATGGTCGGGCAATGGAACGTCTGCTCCATCGTCATCGATTGGGGTATCGGGTTCGCCTTCTCCTGGTGTTGTGCGTTCACTGCCATTCAGCAGGCTGGAGAAGTGTTCCCTCCATAATTTAAGTATGCTCTGGGCATTGGTGACTAGATCACGTTGGGGGGTTCTACATGAGTATGCTCCGGTCTTGAAACCTTCTGTAAGCCGCCGTATTTTTTCGTAGAATTTTCGAGCATTACCTCTGTCGGCCAGCTTATGAAGCTCTTCGAACTCAGGCATTTCGATATGTTGAATCCGCTTTGATGCGGATTGTGGTTAGACGTTCATTCACCGGAGTTAATGATAGTACTCGGCGACGGAGTCTCTCTCCCACCACGAATCCCACACCAAACTTGCGCTCCTTTATATGGCCACTGTAGTAAATGCCACAAGGACCTACTCGTCTCTGTCCTTGTCCCGTCTATCGCATTTCTTGGACAGCGGTGATGTCAGCCTTTATTTTCACGAGGACATCAACCAGCTGGGCAGCGGCACCTTCCCAATTAAGGGACCGGACATTCCAGGTGCATGCCCTCAATTCGTAGTCCTTATTTCGTTTTCCATGGTCGTTATCAAAAGGGGGGTCTCTCATCTAAGGCTGGTTGTTACTATTCGCTGGGGTTGTTTTTTTACGTTGCGGGTCCCAAACCCAACGCACAACCCTATGTAGGCGATATTTCGCCTTCTCACTTTAGCTCGCCTTCAAACGGATGTTCTTAGAGAGGATACTTGGTCAAAGACCGGAAGTCGTGAGCTGCTTGAGTCATATGTAAAAGAATCGTTTCTGGCCACTCCCAAGTGAATGGCGATCAGAGAACTTTCCTCACTTGCGTGAACTTCTACACATGACTCAATATTCAATATTACCGAAATAAAATTGCCGTCGGTATATGTGCAAATGGAATATGATGCCTCTTCGAAATTTTCATAGAAATGAAAACTGATCTGTCAAACTGCTTTCAATATATGACATACTAATTAGTATTCCACAAGCAATATAGAGTTTCCACAGACAGTACGCACAGCAATACAGTTAGTATACAACAAATTTTTGCTTGTCAAGATGCCCCGTTACGATTTTCCACAAGAAATGTATAAATCCACAGTGATCCAGACCCTAGAAATATCATTTAGTACACATGTTTATTGACACTGTTAAAAGGTTGGTATTGCAAATTGGGAGAATCGACTACTGCAACAAAAAACTGCTAATTGAAAATTGTAAAATGTCATAACTAAGCCGGAAATAAATATATGTATATGAATACTTAACTGTATTTTGATACAGGAAATTCTAATAAAAATGTACATATGTGGCCTTAAACAAATTTTCAAAATTAGGCTTTGCCCCAAATAAGTTTAATGAACTTAACTCGTAAACCACGGTGTGAAAATAGGTGAAATCTGATGATAACCCCGCCCACTCACCATGTAATAGGTTTGTATGTAAATACGTGAGGAGCATTAAACCTTTTATAGAGAAGTGCCTTAAAGGAACAGGTGTCATAAAGTAAAAAATATGCAATGAGAAATGGGGTAGCACCGCCCACGCTTGTTTAACATACATACAGCTGTGTTCATAGAAATAGCAGTGCAGATGACCTGTATGTTTTAGATAGATAAATTCTATTATAAAGACCAATATGAGATAAAAAATGTTTTAGAAGTGACAAATTATTTATTTTTACATTAATTAGAAATTTTTTTGTGTTACTTTATTCTATATATATTTTTTTTATTATTATTTTACATTATACCTAGTATACATAAAGTTACGTAAAGTTACTAACAACAATTCTGGTCTATATATGTAATTAGGAGAGAAGAAGTATGATTGAATAATAAAATAAAAGCGCTAATTTGTGCTATTCCGTGAAATAGCAGTGTTAACAAAAAATATTAAAAAAATCAACATAACTCTTTAATTAACTCAATTATACTAAATAAAGTTTTGGTATTGTCCTAATACTTTGTTATGTATCCTTTATTGGCTATTACAGCCTCGCACCTACATGGCATGGAGTCGACCAAGTCCTGGCAACGATTAAGAGGAATCTGCGCCCGTGCCTTTTTTTTATTGTTATAGTATATTGTCATTTCAATTACAATAATAAATTTAATGGAACTCACTTTTCAAAAATTTAAAACTTTTCTCGGCACCTTTAGTTGCGAAAAATTAAAAACTGCTATTTCAGTGAACAGACAAAAACTTGTGGATTTTCACAAAAAATATGAAAAAAAAACATCAAATATATCAAATCTAACGGGGTTTTTACATTTTTCTATTCTCTATATTGTATATATTTTTTTTACAAAAACAATGTGCAAGCGATCAACTAACAAAGGAGTATGCAAAAAACCGTTAGATGTTTTCGCATCTCTTGCACTGCTATTTCAATGAACACAGCTGTACATATATCACAGTTTTAAATTTTAGAAATAAGGCGATATGCTTGTTTTTATCTCGGTGCACCTTATTCTATTGTACACCCAACCCCAATCAAAAACAAAGTAGATAAACTCTACATATTCTTAAATTTCCCTTTAAAATTTGGGTCCCAGTTACAAATTCACACATGGGTAGGTATTAGGGCAGGTGGATTGTTTACATAAATAAAAGTACTTTCTTGCCTTACAAGGTGCGCTGTCCTATCCGATGACCATTTTTCTGCATAAATGTGAATGGTATCTTAAATTTTGAAAATAAAATGCGCATAATTTTTGACTTTGCAAAAATTGTTTACTTATACAATAAGTGTTTCCCTGTCGATTTCTGACGTAATGTGTTCAAAAATAACAAGTTTGTATTGTACAAAGGCACAGAAGCTAAATGCAGATAGATACATACATATTTATCTACTTAAGTGTGTCTACCTATGAACATATACAGAAAATACAAATATATTGTATATGTGCACATATCTAGACATAACTAATAAGATGTATGCGTATCCACTGATATACATACATACTTACTAGTGTATGGTAGAATATATAATAACATTTGTAGATATGCGTAAGAATTGATTAAATAAATAAGTACATGTTGTGTGTGAATATGCTAGACATACATGTACAGTACGTACATACATACATATATACATATGTACTTATATTCATTCGTTTGTCTGCTTACGAATTTCATAGACAATGGATTTGATGGTGCTGCTGATCTCTCATTTGATTTTTGGAGTGGCCATTCTTATTTCTGTATTTGTTTTCTTAATTTTATTCTACATATTAGAATGTCTACATACATACTTTCTAAATATATGTACATACATAAGTAGGCAAGTATATAAAAGTAAGTATGTCTGGTATCTAGGTCCATGTATGAAATAATGCTTATCGCTTTGGTTTCGACTCGCCAAATGCGATTGCCCAATGCTTTTAATTTCCTACTTTCGTACCAACATTTGCTGTTCATCGCACATCCATATATACATATATGTATATGCATGCATGTTATATAGTATGTTTCTTTTCATGCGTTTTTTTTTTGGTAATAGTCAGACATACTTATGTATGTATGTATATAAAGTATAAAGGTTATCTTCAAATATAAAATTATGGTAGTAATGCATATGATTATTATTTTATATTACCTATACCGTATATTTCACGCGGTATAATAATATTTAACATTTTCCCTAAAGTTTAAAAATTATTGTTCGTAATTTAAAAAGTTAAGTTGGCCAAAAATCTATATTTCCGCTTTCTTAGTTTCTTAGTTGGTTTCTTGCTTATTATTTTGCAATTGTAGAAATTTTTGAAAATCACATTTTTAATTAAACAATTATTTTAATTAGTGGGTTATGATTCTACATACGTCATGGAAATAAGTATACATACATATATGGTATATGTGCAATAATATTTTGGTAGTGCTTTATTCCAAGGCTTTCAGTTAATTGGTATTGGGGTATACCTATTTATGTGCGCTTATTCAAATTTCCTATACTCTTGCAACCAGTTGCCACAGAGTATTATAGTTTGGTTCAACTAACGGTTCTACGTATGTATCTCCTAAAACTATGTGAGATAGATATGGGTTATATACATATGTATATATAAATGATCAGGGTGACGAGAAAAGTTGAAATACACCCAACTCTTCTTCTATACCAGTGGTTCCCAAACTTATTTTGTCTACCGCCCACTTTGAGAATAAATATTTTTTTAGCGCCCCATTTTTGTCACCTATTTAAAAACCACTATAACTTTAAATTAATTATTGCGGCCTATATATGTATATTAACGGAGAATTCTAAACGAAACTTTTACTATAACCAGCATCTTGAAACCTGAGCGCAGTAGGTAACATACAACGGCGCTTAGGCCTGAAGTTAACTCTTACGGGTTCCACTTGCCAATAAGAATGATTATTGAAACACAACTTTATAGTATTAAAATAGATAATATTTTATTAAAAATAAAACTAAAATAATCGACCCATATATAAAAAGTAATTTGAACGATGAATCTGATGCTGTTTAATAAGTTTGTTAATATCAGGTTCCAATTTACTCAAGAACAGTCGCAAGTCGCCACGTTCGGTAACAAGCAAACGATTTCTATTTTTAGTAAGCAGTGTTGTCACAGCACTAAATCCACGTTCACACAAATATGACGATGGGAATGCTATCAAGAATCGTTGAACGATTGTCCACAATCCAGGGTACAATTGCGAGATCGGTTTTTGTAGCCAAAATTCTTGGTAACCATTTTTGAACTTGATTTTTATTTCCTCGTTTGTTGTCAGTTCTATAAGTTATTCTTCCAGCTGAGGTGACATTGCTGTGTCTGCCCAGATTCTTTTTGTATAGCAGCAACGACGTTTTTTGTTTTAATTAAATTTAGTTTATTGCCTTGCAGTTCGAGATTCATGTCGTTGAACAATTTATACAGGTCTGTCATGTAAGCTATATCATTCTTTGATGTTATGAGCTTGTCTTAAAATTCTGTATCTTTAGTTTCCAAGAACTCTATAACAGAGTCAAACAGGTTGCAGAATCGAGTCAGACAATTCCCTCTTGATAGCCAACGAACTTCAGTACGAAACAACAAACGATTGAAATCCTCGTCATTAGTAACACAAAGCTAATGAAATAATCTGTCATTCAAAGAGCTGTTGCGGATTTTATTGACTGCTTTGTGACCTCAAATCACTGCAATAGATTGAAATAGGTTTTCACTTAAGTTTCTAGCAACTAAATGTTTTCTATGAATAACGCAATGTACACCAAGGACATCTGGAATTTTATTTTTTAAGTGCGCTATTAAGCCTTTATGGCACCCTCTTACAGCCGGAGCGCCATCCGTAGCAATTGAAATAATATTTTTCAAAGGAATCTCTTTCTAATCGCAAAACTTTTCCAATATATTGAATATGGTTTCGCCTTTTGTATCGGTCTCTAAATTTCTAGCAAATAATAGTTCTTCACATATTTTCTCATATTTAATAAACCTCACGTAAGACAACAACAATGCTTCATTAGTTGGTAAAGTGGACTCATGGAGCTGAATTGAGAATTGGCTTGTCCTCAGGTGATCGCAAAATGATTCTTCAATGTTTTCAGCCATTTCATCAATTCGTCTTTGCACAGAATTATTACTCAAAGGAATTTTTCGGATTATATAGTTCAAAAGCTTAAAACGTGCGCTACATCAGTTCGAACCTACCTACCCTACACCTTTGCGCAAATGATTATATTATGACAGCAAATGCCCACATCCAGATTTGGCAATGGCAATAGCAATACGTCTGACAGTTAGTATTCTATAAATTTTATCCTGTCGAGATGCCCCGTCATGAAACGGAGCGACCGATTTGCATGATTTTCATTTTTTCTACATTCAATAAAATAGGACAGATATATGAACTACGCGGAGAGAAATATAGAACCGAGTTTGAGTTAATTGATGTTCACAAGTTGTTGTTGAGAGTCGAGAACTCATGTAGTCGTTGTCTAAGAGGCCTCCTAGCTAAATAAAATTACAAATAACCCCCAGGCCTCTACACAACGCCCCCATTTTCTTTCTGGGTCTCTTACCGCCCCCCTTGACAGCTGCAGCGCCCACAAGGGGGCGTTAACGCCCACTTTGGGAAACACTGTTCTACACGGTAGATACGTTCCTCAGAAATCCTTGTAAAAAAGGAGGCGTTTCCTATAGAAAAAGGAGGGATACGTTCCATGCCATCTGAAAATTGTGTAAGATTAAATAAAGAGCTATATTTACTTCGAAAAACCGTGTAAAAAATGTTGAAAACTATAAAATTTCGGATATGCATACAAATTGTATGTTCATATGCCATTTTATTGAGCATTAAAACTTAAAATACATAATTCATACAGGTGAATAATTGGTATATTAAGCAAAAAACAAAATAAATCTGTTAATCACTAAGAACAGAAAAATTGGAATAGAAATAAAGAAAATATTAACATTGGTACATAATTATTCGTCGCTACTTGATAACAAGCGCCATTGTTTGTGACGAACTGGACTAAAGTCGGTATACAAAAAAAAAAATGGACCACTGCTACGCTCACAAATAGCCATTAACAGAAAACATAACCAGTGCCATAACTAAGCACCAAATTAAGATATAAAGCTTTAATTTGGTACAGAGGATCATAGTAGCAAGTAAAGTGGGCGTGGTCCCGGCCTCTATCAACTTTAACATATCTCCTAAATCATTAAAGCTACAACAACCAAATTTACTGGATACAAATCTTATAAAAATTTCTACTATTAGGGGGAAAATGGATGAACTCGGAGGATAGCCCCGCTCGCTCCCCATATAACGGTACTGTTAAAAATTACTAGAAGTGCGATAAATCACAACCGGGATGGTATGAAAGAGCTTAATGGGAACCGGTGTGAAAATTGTACGCACCGCCCTCTTTTCGGTGAAAACCGATATCTCGAAAACCGACCAACCAATTTCAACAAAATTTTAGTTTGAGGCATTTTTCTTACATTCTTATGTCAGCTTGTGAGAACAAAATCAGACAATAACCACACCTACTCCCTATATAACACAATTTTAAATTAAGGGATAAAACTTCCGCCATATACTTCATATAAAGATTTTCGAACTTGAGTGACTTTCTACCGCATAGCCCAAGGAAAATGAGCGTATTTTAATCATAACAGTATATCTTTCTGCCTAAAATAGATAAAATTTAACGAAAATTTGACCTAGCTGCTATATAACTAATATCAGGATTTTCGAATATCCAGCTGATCCTTCACCTTAAAGTATTTCCCTAGGTTTGATTCTTGCAAGTTGTAAGAGTATAAAGTTTACAGTTGCACCCGAACTTAGCTCTTCCCCACTTGTTAATATTGGGTTGTCAAAAAAGTCTTGCGGTATTTTCGCTAGTTGGCGCTGAAAGCGCGTAGTTCTAGTTTTATTCGTCGCATCGGGTCACGCTATACCTTTTTGGACAGCTCATTTCACGCGCTAACACGTGTTTGATTGATTGTCGTTTCTTTTAAGTCGTTCGTGAGTTATAGCGTCGCAAACATGGAGCAAAATAAAGAGAAAATACGGCATATTTTACAGCACTACTACGATACTCGTAAAGGCAAAAATGCATCTCAAGCCGCCAATAAAATTTGTGCAGCTTATGGACCCGATACAGTTTCCATTTCCACCGCACAACGATGGTTTCAACGTTTTCGTTCTGGTGTAGAGGTGGTCGAAGATGCGCCACGCTCCGGAAGGCCTGTCGTCGAAAATTGAGATAAAATCGCTGAATTGGTCGAAAGAGACCGGCATAGTAGTCATCAAACCGTTATAAACCATTTGAAGAAGCTTGGAGTCACTAAGAAGCTCGATGTATGGGTGCCACACGAATTGATTCAATCGAGACGAGTAGAAATCCACATGACTACATTTCCATACGTCTGTCTGTCTCTGTCACGCCCACAAAACGCCATTATGCGAAAACATATAAAGTACCACAACTAAGCGCTAAATTGTGATGTTAAACTGTAATTTGGCGTAGGGGATGAGCTAAAAATGACAAAAAAGATTGGCGTGGTCCCGCCCTTAATGTACATTTCACCTAAACTTTGTTACTGGCTCTACGCCAGCCTGCTTACGCGGTTATAGCTGAGTTAACCACAACATTAGCAATGTAGCGCCAATTGGAGATTCCAAGCGAAGCCAGGTCCTTCTGGTCTTTCCAACGGAGTGGAGCTCTTCCTCTTCCTCAGCTTCCCCCGACACGTACTGCATCGAATACTTTCAGAGCTGGACTGTTTCGGTCTATCCGGACAACATGACCTAGCCAGCGTAGCCGCTATCTTTTAATTCGCTGAACTATGTCAATATCGTCGACCGTTTATTTGATGACAGGATATATATCGTCTTGCCCTCGTTCACTAACAGACCCGATTTCTTCGCTTCCTTATCCATTATGGAGGAAGCAGAACTAACGGCGAGGTTGTCAAGGCCAATTTGCGGGAATACCAGATTCAGACATCGCGGCATAAGGCAGCTCCTTTTTGTGCTGTCAAAAGCAGTTTTGAAATCTACGAAGGGGTTTGTATTGATTCTAATCAGTTAGTTTGTACATAAACACAAATGAAGGTGAAACATTTTTTGAGCCTCTGGAGAAAAGTCTCAGAGCTATACAAGGCAATGTGCAATTTGGAAACAGCAAATATAATATAAAAGCACATAAATAGCATAAATAGTCGCTACAATTTAAATTTTTGATTTGATCCATTTCATGCATAAAGGTACACTGTTATTATTAATTCACATATTTGCCAATATATACGGTATCAAGTCAACTGGAAGTTTCAAAATCTTTTCCCTAGGTGTATGGGGGCTAAAGAAGTTGTTGATCCGATTCAACGGAATGATTTTCATTGATTCACATTGGTTCCCTTTTGACACCGGCTTTTATTAAGTTCTGTCGTATTTTAATTTAGTAGTATTTAATCCATTTTTACTGGTTCTATTAGAGTGGTTAAGTTTATTTGCCCTGACCGAAAGTGGTTATTATAGCTTCATTGGTAGATAGTTACACTAAACCTCTTAGAGGGCGAGGCCATGCCCATTTTAATTTCGCCAAATTTCAATTTTATATCTTAACTATATTTAAAGCTTTGATATGGTGTTTTATATATTTTCGTTTAATGACGTTCGTCCGTGTATTTGTCTGTGCAAGCGATAATAAGCGCCACAAAACGTTAAAATGCCATAATAAACACTTAATTAAGATATATGTAAAACTATAATTTGGCACAACGAATCGGAATAACAAGTTCTAAAAGTGTGCGTGGCCTCGCAGCCTAATAGGTTTAATGTTTATATTTCTCAAATCATTCAAGTCATATCACCCAAATTTGCAGACAACAAATTCTTACGACAACGTGAAAATAATTGAAAACGGATGATAACCACGCCATTTGGGGCATAGAATTATTTACAAATTTGTATGTTATTCTGCGAGTCGTACTGCATAACTCAGCTTTAAATCCCAAAAACTCTTTAAGCCCTTAGGTACCGAAAATTTGGACCCCCGTACCTATAGTTGACGTTTTACTGAAAATATCGGTCAACCTGTTCACTGCTACGCCCAAAAACCGCCATTAATCGAAAACTTATAAAATGCCAAAACAGAGCAATAAATTGAGATATAAAACTAAATATTAAACCCACCTGTGGTTAAACATTTTTGAAAAAGTGAGTGTGGCCCGCTCTCTAATAAGCCTAAACAACTAAGGCTACAACAACTGAATTTGCCTAACACATACTCGTATATTAAAGGAACCCTTACCGAGTGAGTGAAAATGGATAAGATTGGAAGATATTCTCATCGGATTATCTTTATTGGAGCTGGTGTGAAACTTGGACGATGGGCGTGGCACCGCCACATATCTACAACTAAGCCTACCTCTCATATAGCACAATTTTAAATTCCATTTGATTCTTTTACTTTCCTGTTTCCAAATAGAAATCAGTTGATGCAATGAAATAAAACTTTGCACTAATAAAACCGAAAATATCGGTCAATGTATACGATATACCATTCAAATTCGTAGAGAATTATTTCTTGACAATAGTAACTCTGTGTATCAAAAATTGGGTGAATGGGTAAATAATTCCCTAAGCCCCCATATACGTAATATAAAGATTTTTTATCTTAAGGGTGACTTTTTACTGCATATATCGGCCAATATTTGAGATACGTGTACGCCAATTCAAATTTCAGAGCGTGTCTTTTCTCATAACAGTGTATCTATGTCCCTAAAATATGTATATAATATTAGGCAAAAACTTGATCTAATATCAGGATTTTCGAACATCCGGTCGACTTTACTCCGTATGATTGGTGATTGTATGAGAGGTACCTGAATAATGCCCAGGGAACATTCTTTTATTATGTGGAGTGATAATTGTTAATATATAAAATCCCAATGTCAGTCAGTGTATGAGTTATCTATAGCGTATGTATGTATACATAAAAATGCTTGGATTCCGCTCTTCTGGTTGACGTTTTAAACCTGTAGGTTTTTCCCTAACTTTGAGTCATGCAAGTTGCAAGAGTATAAAGTATTTGGTTGCACCTAAACTAAGCCTTTCGTTACTTGTTCATGATATGTTTTTCACAAAATGGGGTTACCTGTGCAGTCATAGGGAGCGGAAATGAAAAGGCTGCGCAGGCGCTAAAGCCCATATATTGGCAGTACTTTTACTCTTGTGTGCGCAGGAACGTGATAATAGTTTTAAGTATTTTGTAATGACCTCGTCAGAATTTGCAAAGCAGCTTAAAACAATCACATCTGTTTGCTCATCATGTTTTGCTCACAATGAAGTAATACCTTTTATTTATCTTTAATTTCCATCACTGCACGTTGCATTTTCTGTATGTTTGTAACTATATTATCCATTTGATATATTTTTGTGGGGTGGATGCGTTTGTCGTGTGATTTCACTCACTTGTACCGTGAATGAGTTTGAAGGATGTTTATCAGCTTGTCCGTAAACTTTAGTAGTATTTTAAGGGGGTATTCTAGTCTAGAAATTTGAAAAAATCGATTTTTTTCATATTTCGATAGTTTTGATATTCAAAAATATCTCCCTAAAAGGATTTTAAAAACTCAAATTATTTTCAAAGTTATAGCCATTTTAGTGATCGAATATCGTATAACGGTGGAGCGAATATCGTATAACGTAAAATTTTAATCGCGTTTTACTCGAAACTACTATTTTCAACACTTCTGACATGATTTCTCAAGTATTCTAATGAACCGATTAACTTGAAATTTGGTGTGGACCTTCTTTATATATCTTTCTATGGTTGGAACTAGGATTATTAAAAAATTTTTAATTTTTACTATTTTTAAAAAATTTTGATCTTTGCCAAAAAACGGGCAAAAAATTCAAACTGTCGCCATTTACTGAAATTTTTTATTTTTTTTTATCCTAGATCAGACGATAGCGGCATTTGTACTGATTAAAATTTTTTTTTTTTCTTTTTTTTCTGATTACCCAAAGTGTTGGAATCGTGTCAGGAAGGGCGCACCCTTATTTTCAACCCCCGCCACGCCACCACGCCGCAATTAATCAAATTATCACAAATTTTTTTTTTTATTTTTTTTTTTTTGTATTCTTAAAATATCAATGAATATCTGATAAAAAATTGGATAGTAAAAATGTTCTTAGTTTATTTTTCATTGGACTGTCGCTAAAAAGCATTTATAGACTAGAATACCCCCTTAAATATTTATGTATATACATTAAATTTTTTAAATGCAGAACCACAACCGCTTTTGTTAATGTTTCAACCACAGAGAAGAATAAATGAGGTTTGCACTGCGACATACGGTCTACTGTGCCTTAAACCACAGTACTCCGTCATATTTTGTTGTCATATAACAAATAATAACATCGTACTTTAATCTTTACCGATTTGTCGGGATATCTCACTTTTTACTCAAGTTTTAACGTGCACGGACGGATAAACAGTCATCTGAAATTCAACTCGTCCCGTCATACTGATCCTATTTGTGTCTACATATAACTTTATATATGTATGTATACCTCGATTAGTCTTAAGTGCTACAAACAACCGTTAGGTGAACAATGCTATTGTATTCAGTGATATATGTAGAGAGTGTATAATAACTCAAATGACTTCGCAGGAAATCAACCATATTTTTCTCCGAGCGATAAATGTCAGTTTGCGTAGGCATCACATTCGTCATAAATCCTGACTAGACTCTTACAACATATAAATTACCATTTATGAATATAGTATATGCCAGTGTGCTCTAGCGTCTAATTTTTACATACACATGTAGGTCTGTCGCAAAAGAAACAGAACTTTTTAAATATAACTGTTTCTGGTTTCGCCAGCTATTGTTAGGTATATGAAATAAAAAGTTTGATCTCTTGTTGACATTTCGTAAAAACTCGAGACAAGTCGTCTTCAGAAGTCAAAAATAAAGACAATGCTGATTTGTTTTTACCATTCCGAGGGTATTGTACACCGAGAGTTCGTCCCACCTGGCCCAACGATTAATGCTGTGTTTTACCTTATGTTATGAAGCGTTTTTTGTTACGTATTCGTCGTGCTCGACCACAATACCGTGAGACAGGGTCCTGGCGCCTGTTGCACGATAATGCGCCGTGTCATCGGTCGACGCTTGTCACTGATTTTTTCACAAAAAACTCCACATTAACCATTAATCACTCACCCTACTCACCTGATCTGGCACCCTGTGATTTTTACCTATTTGGAAAACTTCATTTGCCCATGAAAGGACACTGGTTTCAGGACATTTCAGCTATCCAAAAGGCGACGACCGATATTCTCAAGAGCATTCCGAAAAATGACCTTAAACACTCATTTGAGTGCTACACTCATTTTGAGATAAATGCTGTATCGAAACACAAGGAAACTACTTTGAATAAAAAAAATATAACTTTTAAAAATATTAATTTTTTTTAACAGTCCTGTTTCTTTTGTGACAGACTTTGTATGTATGTAACGGGTGATTTTTTTGAGGTTAGGATTTTCATGCATTAGTATTTGACAGATCACGTGGGATTTCAGACATGGTGTCAAAGAGAAAGATGCTCAGTATGCTTTGACATTTCATCATGAATAGACTTACTAACGAGCAACGCTTGCAAATCATTGAATTTTATTACCAAAATCAGTGTTCGGTTCGAAATGTGTTTCGCGCGCGTGTTTTGTTCAGCGATGAGGCTCATTTCTGGTTGAATGGCTACGTAAATAAGCAAAATTGCCGCATTTGGGGTGAAGAGCAACCAGAAGCCGTTCAAGAACTGCCCATGCATCCCGAAAAATGCACTGTTTGGTGTGGTTTGTACGCTGGTGGAATCATTGGACCGTATTTTTTCAAAGATGCTGTTGGACGCAACGTTACGGTGAATGGCGATCGCTATCGTTCGATGCTAACAAACTTTTTGTTGCCAAAAATGGAAGAACTGAACTTGGTTGACATGTGGTTTCAACAAGATGGCGCTACATGCCACACAGCTCGCGATTCTATGGCCATTTTGAGGGAAAACTTCGGACAACAATTCATCTCAAGAAATGGACCCGTAAGTTGGCCACCAAGATCATGCGATTTAACGCCTTTAGACTATTTTTTGTGGGGCTACGTCAAGTCTAAAGTCTACAGAAATAAGCCAGCAACTATTCCAGCTTTGGAAGACAACATTTCCGAAGAAATTCGGGCTATTCCGGCCGAAATGCTCGAAAAAGTTGCCCAAAATTGGACTTTCCGAATGGACCACCTAAGACGCAGCCGCGGTCAACATTTAAATGAAATTATCTTCAAAAAGTAAATGTCATGAACCAATCTAACGTTTCAAATAAAGAACCGATGAGATTTTGCAAATTTTATGCGTTTTTTTTTTTTAAAAGTTATCAAGCTCTTAAAAAATCACCCTTTATATGTAGAAAGGCACTGAACGGCGAAAAACTTATCAACATAAAAATGACTACTCCGTCCCAGAAATTTAAACTTTGTAAACATCAAATTCCTTTAACAACAAAATATATACATTTTACAACAGATTAGGAAATTAGCGATTTAAGGATCGCTCTTGGGAATTAAAATTTTTCCATCAACCTAAATATTTTATAATATAATCCCAATAAATGCGATATAATGATTTTCGACTTTCCTGTTGACTTTAAACTTTTTATTTAGGCTTTCTTTAACATAAGGAGGTTTAGTCGTGAATATGAATGAAATTGGTATGGATATTGTTCCAAATCTTATATCCCTAATAAAAGTGTTTCAATCTTCTGAATCTCAATCTTAAATGTTGCTTCTTTTGTTGAGAGTGGTTGATCACATATTTTAATTAAATTATTTAGGTTAATTTTTATATAAATAATATATCATCTAAAAATAACCAAAATATGTAGATGTGGGGTTATATTTATATAAATGAGTAGCATGACGAGAGTCTGTCTTTGCCACGCCCACAAAACACCATAAGGCAAAAAGTTATAAATTACCAAAACTAAGCACTAAATTAAGATATTAAACTGTAACTAGGTGTAGGGGATGGATTGAGGGCCCGGCCCTCAATGTACATAACTTCTAAAGTTCTCTATTAGCGTAGAAACTGCTTACGCGGTTATAGCCGGGTTAACAGCAGCGCGCCAATCGTTTATTTTTTTTGCAATGTGACGCCAATTGGTCTTTCCAACGGAGTGGAGGTCTTCCTCTTCCTCCACTTATCCTGGCGTGCACTGCATCGAATACTTTCAGAGCTGAAGTGTTTTCATGACTGGCTTAGCCAGCGCAGCCGCTGTCTTTTAATTCGCTGAACTATGTCAATGTCGTCATATAACTCGTTCAGCTCATCGTACCGTCGAATGCGATATTCGCCCTTGTCAATCCACAAAGGACCATAAATCGTTCGCAGAAACTCACTCCGAAAACTTGTAACGTCAACTAATCAGGTGATGTCATTGTCCAGCACTATACTGACATATAGCAGGGCGGGAATAATGAGTGACTTATAGAGTTTTGTTTTTGTTCGTCAAAATTTAGTACTCAATTGCCTACTCTGCGTTGGATTTCGGGGCTGACATTGTGGTTTGTGTTAATACTGGTTCCAAGTTAGACGAAATTGCCTACGACTTCGAAGTTATGACTGTCAACATTGACGTGGGTGTTTAGTCGGGAGTCCGACGATTATTTGATCCTAACGGAGCTTTTGCTACTGCTCAACGTTAGTTTACACAGCTCATTATTAATTCTTCGCCACCGTGTTTAAATAGCTCGCCCGGCAATCTATATGCCTCCGCCGCTTTGTTGTTCCTTAGACAGGTAATTACTATTCGAATTTCTCCATCGTCATCGATTAGGAATCGGGATCGACATCTCTTGGTGTCTTGAAACCTTCTGTTATATGCCATATTTTTTCGTAGAATTTTATACCTGTTGGCCAGGTAGTTTGATACAAACGCGTCTCACTTTCCTCTTCAGTTCTCGGTATCTATCCCATCCAGAATGTGTTGTGGTCGATTGTAACGTTATGGTAGCCAGTCTGTTTTCTCTCTGCTGCTATCTGTTACTGTTCTTTTACCTTTTGCGAAAGCCAATGGTTTCGTTTGCAACTGTACGTAAGGAGCTTGAAATGCCATCCCACAGTGAGTATCTAATAGTACCGATAACCATATTTCGGGCTCCGACTAAGTCGATCAGCCTAAAGCCATTTGGGGATGTTTCCTCATGGAGGCTGAATTTCCAGACCGTTGTGTCAAAAATACCTTCACTGCCCACACTGGTGTTGAAGTCGTTAAGGATGATTTTAACATCGTGTTGGGGGCAGCTCTCATAGGTGTGCTGAAAGCGCTCATAGAAGACATTTTTGGTCACATCTGTATAAATGCCACAAGAACCTACTCGTCTCAGTCTTCGTAGACGACGGTGATGTGAGCCTACATTCCAACGAGGACATTAACCAGCTTGGCAGCGGCACCTTTCCAATTAAGAAAGCAGACACTCCAAGCGTATACCTTCAATATATCGTAATCATTAATGCGTTTGCCATGATCGTCATCAAAACGGGGTCTCTCATCCGAAGTTGTTTGTAATTTTTTGTTAGTGGTGTTTTTTACGTGGCAGGTCCCAAACCGAGTACACAACCCTGTGAAGGGGATACTTGTTCAAATACCGGAAGTTGTAAGCTGCTTGAGCCATATGTAAAATAATTGTTTTTGGCCACTCCCAAGTGAATAGTGATCAGAGAACTTTCCTCACTTGCGTGAACATCTACATATGACTCCATCTTCTTAAATAAATTAAGCCCATAATAATAACACATTCGCTCAGAACAAATCTCTTAAGCACCCTTATCGACACTGTAAAACTGGATGTAATCGAAAGATAACCCCGTCCCTTCCTCATATTACGGTACTGCTAAAACTAAAGGGTGATAAGTCAATAACTAAATACAACAGAGACAAAAAGCACCCGAGGAGCAGGGTAAAACCTGGATAATGGGGGTGGCAGCGCCCACTTTTAGGTGAAATCTTATACCTCGAGACCCGCCCTATTGATTTCAAGCACCACGATCTTCTTCTTGCATTCCTTTGTCACACAGTGAAAATGGAGCAAATCAGACTGTAACCACGTCTACTTCCCATATAACACAATTTTAAATTTCATTTGATTTTCAACATATTAATATAATGGGATACAACTTTGAACGAATAATGCCTTTAGAGGATGCCTTCGCTTTTCTTATAAAATACTTAATCGGAATGCTGAGCGCACTATCCGCAACGCCATTACTTACCTTGAGATCAAGCAGGATAATATTCGACCGAATAGATCAAGTCCGGCATGCAGTGAAAAATATAGCACTCAACTTGGCGCATTTTAAGTCGAGATCCTAAATTGAAAGTGTACAAAATCTAGCTTGTGCAAGAACTAAAGCCGCTCGAACTTCCCGAGCGATATCGCTTCGCTCTATGGACTCTTAAAAAGTTCCAAGAAGATCCGATGTTTTCACATTTTGTTCAGCGATGAGGCCCATTTCTGACTTATACGGTATGTAGAAAAGCAAAACTGTCTGAAATGATTCAAGATGTGCAATTTCATCCGAAAAAGCATTAGTTTGGTGTGCTTTGTGGGTCGGTGGAATCATCGGTCCATATTTCTGGAAAAGTGATGGCGGCGACCGTTATCGCGCCATGATAACCGACTATTTGTAGTCCGAGAGTGAAGCTCGTGTTTCCGGCGTCATTGGGTTTCAACAAGACGGCGTTACTATACACATATCACGTCAATCAATGGATTTATTGAGAGAACACTTCACAGTTTATGAACAGTTTATACCGAATCAGTGGATTCCGAACCTCTGGTTGACATTTGGCACCTAAACGTATTCCCCTGCCTTGTATTCTTGCAAGTTACAAGAGAATATAATGTTCGGTTGCACCCGAACTTAGACCTCTCTTCTTTGTTTTATATAAATTTTGCTAACACCAGACCTTCCCTGGAAAGTAATATTTCTAGTATTGGAACGACACACTTTAAGACAGGACAGCTGTCCAAAAGATTGATATCTACGAAAGCGCGTAAGAAAAAATTTTGTTATATATAAACACATTCTGAATAATTTATATTTCGGCTACTTAAAATTTCAGCTGTCCATAGACTATGGTAATCTAACTAAACTGATTATAAGTAACATTTTTACTTAAGAACAAAGAAGACTGCAGAGCGCATTTGTTGTACCATACATTTTCTCCCCTGGTTTTTATCTCAAAACACTGTATTTTCAACGACAAAATAGCTTTTCAACACGCGAAGCGAAAATAACTCGTTGTACAAAAATAAAATAATAAAACAAAATATAAAATGTCCTTTGAAACCCGTGTCAACCACTAACATAGCACACTATACGTGCAATTAATTAAAAACAAACAAAAATCAAAGTGCACGACACCGTTAGCTCAGGTAATCTAAAGTCAGCCACACCCAGTAAACCCTTTAACGTTCGTTAACATCCAGAGGCCACTTAAATTTAGGATCCTTTCTATGTACAAGCTCATACTTAATTATATGTACATTTAATGATATGAACAGGAAAATTAGGGTATTTACTGATACATATGTACATATGTATGTCTTTAAATAAAAAGGATTTATTTAAATATTTTTGAGGGAAATCGGTGTTTCACTCGCGTTTTTAAATACAGTTTAATTTCTGCTTGCGGTCACTCACTTAACTTGAAAAAATCAGGAATCAGGTCTTAAGGTTGAGTAAGTAAAGCCGAAGAGCCGAAATACCTATCCAAATCTCATATATGCATGTATAAAAAAATAAGGGCGAACATAATAAGATGTAACGAGAACGTTTGCCATTTAATACTCCCGACATATTAGCATTTACATATGACATAAAGTTGATCCTCCTACCTGCTAATAAAACAGTCTTTTGTAAGGGAAAACAAATTGTTAAGACGACAATGCTATTAACATTGAAATATGATTCCAGGATGCGGGTGAAATTAAATCATATTTTGAAGATCTAGAATAACTTCGCCGCATTAAAAAATTCATTAGTGAAGATGTTACTAGATTTCAGAACGCTAAAACTTTGGAAAGTATTCCTGAAAACTGTTTTATAAAACAGATTCAAGAATATTTGCGAACTACGACAAAAAAAATGAAACTCAAGCATTAGTAAATACTATACGTACGAGTATATACACACACAATTTGTTTGAAACTACTTGTACGATATATCTCAGAAAGAAGGCTCATTTCATTTTATTACAATACTAGAGGACCCGTCCAGGCTTCACTGTGGCACTACCATCTATATGATTTCTATTAGTTGGATTATAACTATTAGTTAATGAAATATAGCATTTTTGTGAAGCAACTTGTGTTATTTTACAAAAAATGGATCATAAAGCATTTCGTGTGTTAATAAAGCATTGCTTTTTGGAGGAAAATACTGTTGAATTACCGTTAAAAAGATATTTGCTAACCTGAAAGCAGGCGAAATGTGCAAAGTAGGTGCCTCGCAAGTTCATAATCCAACAAAAACAACGAATAACTGATTCTGAGAAGTGTTTAAGTGCTCTCTAATTGGAATAAAGACTGTGCGTCGGTGATAGAAACATAGCTCCATCATTTCCCACTGGAGTCCAATCGACAGTCATTCTAGTAGACTTCACATGATGAACCGATTCTCAGGCGTGGAAAGACGAAAAGGCCGCCTGGAAAGGTTATGACATCAGCCTTTTGGGATGCACGTGGTATAATATACTCAGCGACTGATTACTGAGTACAGTTAGAATCTATTGCTCTACGTATTTGGTTGCAGTTCTTTTCTTCTATTCCAAATACTTAGCTATTGTATTTTTGAGAAAGAATCTGCTTAAAATTGTACGCATGTATTCAATTGATTCCTACAAACATAAATTTTGAACGAATGCTTATGATTTAAAATATAATTTTTGTATTTATGAGTTGTATTGGATTCTAACATAAAGAGATAAAAGGTATCCTATGTCCTTACCCTGGTTCTAAGCTACCTCCCCACCAATTTTCAGCCAAATCGGTCCAGCCGTTTGAGTTATAAATGGTGTAACTAACACAACTTTCTTTTATATATGTATATAATTACACATATTTACAACTACAAAATATTGAGATTCAGCTGTATAGGCATAAAACATTGTATCGAGGGGCTAGGTGAAAATGCTGAGCTGATTGCATTTACTTTTGGTAACCAAAAGCCTTTTGAGAGCCTTAAAGTACAACTAAGAGAGTTTTCCTTTGAAATTAAAGTTTACTTTTAAAGTGTATACCATTGGATATATAGATAGTCCTGTTATAAGTTATTTTACAACTTCAGTCCTATATTAGAATGAAACTATTATAGATTTAAAAAATCTAATTTTATTTAATAATGCATATACGAGGTGTGTTCAAAAAGTATAGCGAATTTTGTTTTTTTTTTCAAAAATTATTTATTTATTCACGAATATCTATTTTGTCCCCTTCAAAGTAATCCCCATGAAATATTACACACTTGTGCCAACGGTTTTTCCAACCTTCGAAGCACTTCAAAAAATCATTTTTTTTATCTTCTTCAGCTCCTCCTTCGATGCCGGCGTTATCGTGGTGCAAAAGCCAATTTTTGTTCTTCCACAAATCCGGGCGTTTCTGGCGGATTGCTTCGCGCAAATTGCGCATAACTTTCAGGTAATATTCCTTATTGACCGTTCTTCTCTGTGGCAAGAACTCATGATGCACCACGCCCCTGCAATCGAAGAAAACTGTCAGTTACGATTCGCGATACTTTTTGAACACACCTCGTATAACATGAGCGATGAACAAATCTTATTCGAAATTATCACCGTTTGCATTCACACAAACCCTGAAACGATTCAGCAATTGATCAATAGCAGCACGCACAATTTCTATGACTAGTAACTGGCGTTGTCAAAAAATAACCAATTGACCGACGGCAGTCTTTCATGGGACATCGTCTTGAATAAGTCTAGACATTGATTTGCTAGATATATGCATTTCCTTTGACTTAATTTTCTGTTGTCTAAAGGGTTTTCTGTAAATGCGTTTGGAACAGTTTTTATCGCTGAATTATTTTGAACCATGCGCGTACGATTTGAGAAGCTCATACATTTTACTTCTGCGTTTTCCACACTTATGTTAAGCAATCTCCGCAAAACGATTTCCTTTAACCACTCCATTGATAATAAAGGAAAAGAAGCCACTGAACTGATTATTATATATGTATGTATATATTAATATTTGTTGGATAACTATTATATTATGTATTGCAGCTGGCCCTCTCAACATTCAAACACATCCTGTTTTAGTTCTTGCATAAATTATAAGTTCAAAAATATACATACGAGTATCGGTTGTATTAACAAAACTATAAGTTTATACTTGTATGTATGTAATATGCCGAATGCCCTTTCATCCACTTTTCGAATTGCATATTCCTTTAACAATCACGTGAACGCAAACATCTACATATGTATGTTTTGATATTATAATAAAGTACCTAGTTGGCGATAGCTGTGTGTGTGCATGAGTATCTAACTGTTCATTCTTGTAATGGCGCCGACCGTCTTATGCCATGGTGAGTAAAATTGAGTGTTAAGCTCATTGATGCGTACTAATTGATCAGCTTATGTGGCTGCTTTACAAGTGCTCTCCTTCTACTAATACGAGTATTGCCATTGCCGGCGGCATTTTCGCTAGTTTTCTTCACCATATACATGCGTACACATTGCCTTTTTCTTTGCCCTTTATCTTTATATCACTACACTTCACCGCTTTTCACCCACACACCGGCAAATAATATAATGTATTTCAAGAAATTTTTAGGTGCTATAAAGTGTATACACCTCGTTCGTCTAGGATCCTTTGCATTCGTAGTTGCTTCCATTCGTAGCGATGCCCGTGCACAGCACAGCACAAAAAACTTTGCAGCGATTTTGAGTGGAAGATGTACTGCGAACGTGTATGCGCACTTGAAAGTTTGCCATAATATGAAGAGGAAACGATAGCAGCTTTTCCATTTTCTTTCATATTTTCTCGTCCAAACGTGACATTCTTAAGCCCAAGTAGGAGAGGCTAAATTAAGTTGTGCTGGTTTCGAAAGAGGATATAGAATGAACACTTGATGGAAACGAAACACAGCATCTTCACTGTGAGTAACCTTAAATATAAGCTAATTCAGATCTTTCATTCTTTTTATATATAAATGTTAAACATATAAAACAACTATATATATGTACGTACACTTACATAGGCTAGTTCATTAGCTTAATAACCAGCAGAAAGTAGTGGATTTGCATTTTGAGTCTACGGTTTAGTTTAAAGTATCTACATATGTGTCCAAAAGTTATAAATATAATCGTAATTCACTATAAATAAATAGTGAAGTGAATTCTGCCACTTTCTAATTGGGGAAAAAATGTTCCCAATTCTTATCGTTATTAATACAAATTTTTAAAACAGACCAGACATTGAAATAATTTGTATTATGTCAGCGAAAAGAACATTCTATACCCAATAATTGCTTGTAGTAATTGAAATTTATTGTTTAGAGACAGTTATGCAATATTGTTTTCAATTGTACAGACATTGGCAAGCTGTATACTGTGAAGTTACTCCGTTTTCAAATTCTCAATTCTAATACCAATGTATATTAATATTCTTCGACAAATTAAATTATTAGGCAAATCTTAGCCTCTTTCTTTTATGAAATCCTTTTTACCGCTTTAGATGTAGTGATTATGTAACATTATACGATATGAAAGTGCATATGTTCACAGATATGAGCGTTACGAGTATTAGAGTTATCGAATTTCATACATATCGTATGACAATTTTAATTATTAATATGTGAGTGAAAGGACAACAAAGCTCGCAACTACAATACATACATAAATCACCATTTCAGAATCCGCATTGTGTGAATTAAATAAAAAAAACAAAATGTTTAAAATGTACAACAATGTTTTAACTTTGGTTTGCACTATCATAGTCACAAATTGACTTTCAGCCCTTTACGACAGCTCTACCGAAAACAATAATACCGTTTTAGAGCCATAATAAAATATAATTAAAATTTCTTATGTCTGACATAGAGTTGTGAATAGTTCTGATAGCAAATATTATTTATTTATACCTTAGTAGACGCTTTTTATGTTTTGTATATGGTTATAAAAACGTACTATATTTACTGTGCTGTTTGAGTTAAAAACGGTTGTAAATTATTGAGGGCTTCTTAAGCAATCCTTGCGTTTACTTGTTTTGTATACTCGTATATAGTTAATTCTGTATAACTGCCTACAGTTTTTTGGCAATACCAGCAAGTTTATATTTCGACATAATACATAATTTGGAAAATCTATTGTTTAATGTGGTTTTGAGCTTCCATCTTGGACAGTTCTCATAAGTTTTTTCATTACTAACTATTCTTTGATGAAGGCTTCGAAGGTGACTTGTTTTCAATTACTTGTTCTCAACTGCTAGTATCTGACATAGGTTAGGTTTTAGGTTTTGTGGCCGACTTCTAGGCTTAAGTTTGTAAAGTATTAATTTTCATATAAACTTTGAATAAAAAAGTTGCAGTTATCATATAACACAAGTGTGTAAGTCATAATCGTCCTCTGCGCAGTAAATAATGAAAATGTTAAATTGGGAGTTATCAAAAGAAAAAGTTACCATGATTGTTGTTATTATCGCAAATCTGTTCATACGAGTAAAACTAATATTATTTGAATGTATGAAAAGCTAGTGTTTCGAAAGTAGAACAGTTCAAAAAACTACCCAGATAATTCTTCCCTTCATTTTTCCAAAAAAAATTTCAACAAATGGCCATGACCGTTTAAACTTTACAACTTATTGAAGACATGTAGTGCAAAGAACGTTATGCAATATAAGTATAAGGTTGATCCCTTCCGTTAAAACTTATAATACATAAAATCATGGGATCTTCGTCCATTTTCTCATCTGGTGATATTGAGATGATATTGATATTGAGGCTTCTTTCTTATCATTTTCCAACAAAGCACTCAATTTTAGATGTGAGTATACAGAAAACTGGCTCCAGATCGGTATTGCTACGTCATCCTTTTAGCAAAAGTCTTTTCTGAAATATCTTTTAATTAGAAAACTAAATGATCGAAGATCGGCAATGAATAAATATATTATTAAGAACATGAAACGACTCTCCACATTAACCATTACCTTACACAGAAGAAAGAGATATAAGAACATAAACAATTATTTGTGCATTGCTGGCGAATAGGAATACATCCCAATTGAATAGGTTTTTATGTATCTACAGATTAACCACAAGTACGAGGTGTGTTCAAAAAGTATCGCGAATCGTAACTGACAGTTTTCTTCGATTGCAGGGGCGTGGTGCATCATGAGTTCTTACCACAAGGAAGAATGGTCAATAAGGAATATTACCTGCAAGTTATGCGCAATTTACGCGAAGCAATCCGCCAGAAACGCCCGGATTTGTGGAAGAACAAAAATTGGATACGCGACTTTGTGGCCAAAAATAACACACTAATGATGCCGCAGCCACCGTATTCCCCAGATCTGGCCCCCTGTGACTTTTTCTTGTTCCCTAAACTGAAGAGGCCCATGAAAGGACGACGTTACGCTTCTCTTGACGAGATAAAGACGGCATCGAAGGAGGAGCTGAAGAAGATAAAAAAAATGATTTTTTGAAGTGCTTCGAAGATTGGAAAAACCGTTGGCACAAGTGTATAATATCTCATGGGGATTACTTTGAAGGGGACAAAATAGATATTCATGAATAAATAAATAATTTTTGAAAAAACACAAAATTCGCTATACTTTTTGAACACACCTCGTATTGTACAGATAATTACATTAATGTGGGGATTATACCCACGCACTTACATAGGAGTTTTTCCTTTATTTAAATAAAGTTCACGTTTGTAATTTGCCACCGTTCCGCACGTTGGAATACAAAAGTTTTATTTTATAATACGGATAAATTTTACAAAAACGATTCACGATTACTTTACAAAGTTTTAAAAGAGAAAAAGAAGTTGGTAGTTGAGTTTTTAAAAAGAATTACACAGACAGATTCGTCACATGTGCACGGCTACGCGTTTACTCGACAAGTGTGTAAATAACCTCAAAATTGGATTATGTTGTCCTAGTGGTCTTGTTTAGTTATTAAACAGTTATTTGCAAACGCAACGAGCTGCCAACCACAAATGTAAAATTTATGTCAAAAAGTTTCACACAATACGATATTTACTAAAAGTGTATTGAATAAACGAAAAATATCTCTGGATAAATTCAAGAGCGCCCTCATTAAACTGTACTACCCAGCGGGATATGGTAAACATTGAACATAATGAAAATATTTACTTATAAATTTTATTCCATCAACTTGTATTTGTTGTTTATATATTGTATTGTAATGTTTTTCATTTTTTAGTTGATTGTAAATATGAACACAGTAAAATTTAGCCGCATAGCTTACTTTTATGCATTACCTGGTATCGAAGAATTCTATAATAACGGGTGATTTTTTTGAGGTTAGGATTTTCATGCATTAGTATTTGACAGATCACGTGGGATTTCAGACATGGTGTCAAAGAGAAAGATGCTCAGTATGCTTTGACATTTCATCATGAATAGACTTACTAACGAGCAACGCTTGCAAATCATTGAATTTTATTACCAAAATCAGTGTTCGGTTCGAAATGTGTTTCGCGCGCGTGTTTTGTTCAGCGATGAGGCTCATTTCTGGTTGAATGGCTACGTAAATAAGCAAAATTGCCGCATTTGGGGTGAAGAGCAACCAGAAGCCGTTCAAGAACTGCCCATGCATCCCGAAAAATGCACTGTTTGGTGTGGTTTGTACGCTGGTGGAATCATTGGACCGTATTTTTTCAAAGATGCTGTTGGACGCAACGTTACGGTGAATGGCGATCGCTATCGTTCGATGCTAACAAACTTTTTGTTGCCAAAAATGGAAGAACTGAACTTGGTTGACATGTGGTTTCAACAAGATGGCGCTACATGCCACACAGCTCGCGATTCTATGGCCATTTTGAGGGAAAACTTCGGACAACAATTCATCTCAAGAAATGGACCCGTAAGTTGGCCACCAAGATCATGCGATTTAACGCCTTTAGACTATTTTTTGTGGGGCTACGTCAAGTCTAAAGTCTACAGAAATAAGCCAGCAACTATTCCAGCTTTGGAAGACAACATTTCCGAAGAAATTCGGGCTATTCCGGCCGAAATGCTCGAAAAAGTTGCCCAAAATTGGACTTTCCGAATGGACCACCTAAGACGCAGCCGCGGTCAACATTTAAATGAAATTATCTTCAAAAAGTAAATGTCATGAACCAATCTAACGTTTCAAATAAAGAACCGATGAGATTTTGCAAATTTTATGCGTTTTTTTTTTTTAAAAAGTTATCAAGCTCTTAAAAAATCACCCTTTACATAGAATTTTCTTTGAAGAATGCTTCGAATGTAAGCGGTGAACCATTATCCCGCTGGGTAGCATAAGAACAGTCATTTTACGGGTCTGTTAGAGATATTTGGTGATGATAACCAACTCTCCATATAACAGTTACTTTGAAAACTACTTAAAACGAGATAATTCAATAAATAAATACGTCAAATATAAATATTACTCGCTAGATGGTGTGAAAGGGCTATGGAGGAGCCGTTTTCAAAATTGGATAATGGGCGTGGCACCGTTAACTTTTAAGTGCAATCCGACTACAGGACTTACCACACTAGTCCAAAACAAATTTGGTGTGTTGAATTTTTTTTTACATTTTGGAAATGAGCGATCTCGGACAACACCACACCTACTTCCCATATATGTTTGTATGTATCACAATCTGCCTTTACAAAATATTCTAAATCCAACACCAATAAAGTGAAATTAATAAAACCTTGCAGTGCCCTTAAAGTATAAAACTAACATAACTTTTCAAGTCCCCAGATACCCAACAAGTGGTTATAAGTGCGTATAGCCGTCTATTATAAAAAATATCCGCCAATAACTAATATACTCGTACCTTCATGAATAACGGTGAGAATATTTTTTTGATAATAGTGCGCTTTGGTGCCCAAAGTGGAAAATATAAAAATATTCGATCCGGTTGATTTTGTACCGAATATAGTATAGAAATGTGAATATGTGCATAACGTTCATAAAATCAGGGTGAGTTTTTTTTTCAAATAACAATGTACTCTTATACCCAAAATGAATAAAGCCGGATGAATATTTCATTAGATATAGAGTTATGTACATATACGTATATGATCAGAATAACGAGACGAATTGAAATCTGAATGTTTGCCTGCCCTTCCGTCCATCTGCCGTCTGTTTGTGCAAGCTTTAAATTGTGTAAGCATAGAGATATCTTAATTAAACTTGGTACATGTGTTCCTTGTTAAAAGACACAAAATTCTTTCGTAGATGGACCTTATCGGACCACTTCCACGCCCACAAAGGAACATTAAGCGAAAGCCTATAAAGTGTCATATATAAGCACTTAATTTAGATATATAGTAGTACTGTAATTTGACGCAGGGGATTACAGGAGCAAGAGGCACCTGCGTACGTGCCCAAAAAAACACTTAAGCCACAATAACCAAATTCACAGAAGACAAATCCCTTAAACGTCCCTACCGACACTGTAAATATGCATGAAATCAGAAGATAACCTGGTCCAGCCCCCCTAATACGGTACTGTTAAAAATTACTAAAAGTGAGAAAGAAAAATGAAGGATGGAGTCTTGTGTAGAAGTTCACGCAAGTGAGGAAAGTTCTCTGAGCGCCATTCACTTGGGAATGAGCCAGAAACGATTCTTTTACATATGACTCAAGCAGCTCACGACTTCCGGTCTTTGACCAAGTATCCTCTGGGTAGCCTAAGAACATCCGTTTGAAGGCGAGCTAAAGTGAGAAGGCGAAATATCCCCTACATAGGGTTGTGCGCTGGGTTTAGAACCCGCCACGTAAAAAAACAACCCCAACCAATAGTAACAACCAGCCTCGGATGAGAGACCCCTCTTTTAATGACGACCATGGAAAACGAAATAGAACTATGAATTGAGGGCATGCACCTGGAATGTCCGGTCCCTTAATTGGGAAGGTGCCGCTGCCCAGCTGGTTGATGTCCTCGTGAAAATAAAGGCTGACATCACCGCCGCCCAAGAAATACGATGGACGGGAAAAGGAAAGAGACGAGCAGGTGATTGTGGCATTTACTACAGTGGCCATATAAAGGAGTGTAAGTTTGGTGTCGGATTCGTGGTGGGAGAGAGACTCCATCGCCGAGTACTATCATTCACTGCGGTGAATGAAAGACTAGCCACAATCCGCATCAAAGCGAGGTTCTTCAGCATATCGCTGATTTTCGCCCACGCCCCGACTGAAGAAAAAAACGATGTGACCAAATATGGCTTTTATGAGTGGCTTGGAGCGCACTTATGAGAGCTGCCCCGCCACGATGTCAAAATCGTGCTTGCCGACTTTAACGCCAGGGTGGGCAAAGAAGGTATCTTTGGCACTACGGCCAAATTCAGCCTCCACGAGGAAACATCCAGCATAAGAAGATTCATCAAGCTACCTGGCTGTCTCCAAATCGAAAAACTACCAACCAGATCATGTTGTGATAGACGAAAGACACGTCTCCAGTGTTTTAGATGTGCGTGCGCTCCGAGGTCCTTACATCGACTCGGACCACTATCTTGTTGCAGCCAAGATTTGCACCCGTCTCTGTGCAGCAAAAAACGCACGAAAACAAACACAAGGAAGGTTCGACGTCCAGAAGCTGCAATCACAACAGACAGCCGAACGATTTTCTACTTGGCTTGCGCTCCTGCTCTCTGAGAACACTCGTCAACATCGGTATAAAGGAACTGTGGGACGGCATTTCAAGCTCCTTACGTACAACTGCAACCGAAATCATTGGTTTTCGGAAAATGCAAAAGAACAGCTGGTACGACGAGGAGTGCCGTGACGCAGCGGAGAGAAAACAGACTGCCTACCTCGCAACGTTACAATCGACCACAACACTTGCGGGATGGGATAGATACCATGAGTTGAAGAGGGAAGCGAGACGCATTTGCAGACAGGAAAATAGAGAAGCCGAAATGCGTGAGTACGAAGAACTTGATAAGCTGGATGACAGTGGTAATGCTCGAAAATTCTACGAAAAAATGCGGCGGCTTACAGAACTCTTGTAGAACCCCAAAAGGTGATCTAGTCACCGATGCCCAGAGCATACATAAATTATGGAGGGAACACTTCCCCAGCCTGCTGAATGGCAATGAACGCACAACGCCAGGAAAAGCCGAACCCGATTCCCCAATCGATGACGATGGAGCAGACGTTCCAATACCCGACCATGAAGAAGTTCGAAAAGCAATTGCCCGCCTGAAGAACGACAAAGCGGCAGGGGCCGACGGATTGCCGGCCGAGCTATTTAAAGCGCGTGCAAAGAACTGATAAGGAGCATGTATCAGCTGCTTTGTAAAATATGGTCGGACGAAAGCATGCCCAACGATTGGAATTTAAGTGTGCTATGCCCAATCCATAAAAAAGGAGACCCCACAATCTGCGCCAACTACCGTGGGATAAGCCTCCTCAACATCGCGTACAAAGTTCTATCGAGCGTATTGTGTGAAAGATTAAAGCCCACCGTCAACAAACTGATTGGACCTTATCAGTGTGGCTTCAGACCTGGCAAATCAACAACTGACCATATATTCAGCATGCGCCAAATCTTGGAAAAGACCCGTGAAAGAAGAATCGACACACACCACCTTTTCGTCGATTTCAAAGCTGCTTTCGACAGCACAAACTAATACAGCTGTGTAAGCTGACGTTGAGGAACACTAAAAGCTCCGTCAGAATCGGGAAGGCCCTATCCGAGGTCTTTTCTTTTTCTTTCTCTTCTTCTTCTTAATTGGCGTAGAGACCGCTTACGCGATTATAGCCGAGTTAACAACCGTGCGCCAGTCGTTTCTTCTTTTCGCTACGTGGCGCCAATTGGATATTCCAAACGAAACCAGGTCCTACTCCACTTGGTCCTTCCACTGGAGTGGAATTCTTCCTCTTCCTCTGCTTCCCGCAGCGGGTACTGCGTCGAATACTTTCAGAGCTGGAGTGTTTTCGTCCATCCGGACAACATGACCTAGCCAGCGTAGCCGCTGTCTTTTAATTCGCTGAATTATGTCAATGTCGTCGAATATCTCGTACAGCTCATCATTCCATCGAATGCGATATTCGCCGTGACCAACGCGCAAAGGACCATAAATCTTTCGCAGAACTTTTCTCTCGAAAACTCGCAACGCCGACTCATCGGTTGTTGACATCGTCCAAGCCTCTGCACCATATAGCAGGACGGGAATTATGAGCAACTTATAGAGTTTGGCTTTTGCTCATCGAGAGAGGACTTTGCTTCTCAATTGCCTACTCGGACTAAGTAGCACCTGTTGGCAAGAGTTATCCTGCGTTGGATTTCTAGGCTGACGTTGTTGGTGGTGTTTACGCTGGTTTCAAGATAGACGAAATTATCTACAACTTCAAAGTTATGACTGTCAAGAGTGACGTGAGTGCCAAGTCGCGAGTGCGACGACTGTTTGTTTGATGACAGGAGATATTTCGTCTTGCCCTCGTTCACTGCCAGACCCATTTGCGTTGCTTCCTTGTTCAGTCTGGAGAAAGCGGAACTAACGGCGCGGGTGTTGAGGCCGATGATATCAATATCATCGGCATACGCCAGTAGTTGTACACTTTTGTAGAAGATGGTACCTTCTCTGTTGAGTTCTGCAGCTCGAACTATTTTTTCCAGAAGCAAGTTGAAAAAGTCGCACGACAAGGAATCGCTTTGTCGGAAACCTCGTTTGGTATCGAACGGCTCGGAGAGGTCCTTCCCGATCCTGACGGAGCTTTTCGTGTTGCTCAACGTCAGTTTACACAGCCGTATTAGTTTTGCGGGGATACCAAATTCAGACATCGCGGCATAAAGGCAGCTCCTTTTCGTGCTGTCGAAAGCAGCTTTGAAATCGACGAATAAGTGGTGAGTGTCGATTCTCCTTTCACGGGTCTTTTCCAAGATTTGACGCATGGTGAATATCTGGTCGGTTGTTGATTTACCAGGTCTGAAGCCACACTGATAAGGTCCAATCAGTTTGTTGACGGTGGGCTTTAATCTTTCACACAATACGCTCGATAGAACTTTGTACGCGATGTTGAGGAGGCTAATCCCACGGTACTTGGCGCAAATTGTGGGGTCTTCTTTTTTATGGATTGGGCCGAGCACACTTAGATTCCAATCGTTGGGCATGCTTTCGTCCGACCATATTTTACAAAGAAGCTGATGCATGCTCCTTATCAGTTCTTCGCCGCCGTGTTTGAATAGTTCGGCCGGCAATCCGTCGGCCCCTGCCGCTTTGTTGTTCTTCAGGCGGGCAATTGCTATTCGAACTTCTTCATGGCCGGGTAATGGAACGTCTGCTGCATCGTCATCGATTGGGGAATCGGGTTCGCCTTCTCCTGGTGTTATGCGTTCACTGCCATTCAGCAGGCTGGAGAAGTGTTCCCTCCATAATCTAAGTATGCTCTGGGCATCGGTGGCTAGATCACCTGTGGGGGTTCTACAGGAGTATGCTTCGGTCTTGAAACCTTCTGTAAGCCGCCGCATTTTTTCGTAGAATTTTCGAGCGTTACCCCTGTCGGCCAGTTTATCAAGCTCTTCGTACTCACGCATTTCAGCCTCTTTCTTCTTCTGTCTGCAAATGCGTCTCGCTCCCTCTTCAACTCTCGATCCCGCACGTGTTGTGGTCGATCGTAACGTTACGAGGTAGGCAGCCTGTTTTCTCTCCGCTGCGACACGGCACTCCTCGTCGTACCAGCTGTTCTTTTGCACTTTCCGAAACCACTGGTTTCGCTTGTAGCTGTACGTAAGGAGTTTGAAATGCCGTCCCACAGTTCCCTTATACCGAGTTGTTGACGACTGCTCTCAGAGAGCAGGAGTGCAAGCCGAGTAGAGAATCGTTCGGCTGTCTGTTGTGATTGCAGCTTCTGAACGTCGAACCTTCCTTGTGTTTGTTGGCGTGCGTTTTTTGCTGCACAGAGGCGGGTGCGAATCTTAGCTACAACAAGATAGTGCTCCGAGTCGATGTTGGGACCTCGGAGCGCACGCACATCTAAAACACTGGAGACGTGTCTTCCGTCTATCACAACATGATCGATCTGGTTGGTAGTTTTTCGATCCGGAGACAGCCAGGTAGCTTGATGAATCTTCTTATGCTGGAATCTAGTACTACAGATTGCCATATTTCGGGCCCCGGCGAAGTCGATCAGCCTCAACCCATTTGGGGATGTTTCCTCGTGGAGGCTGAATTTACCGACCGTAGTGCCAAAGATACCTTCTTTGCCCACCCTGGCGTTGAAGTCGCCAAGCACGATTTTTATATCGAGGCGAGGGCATCTCACATAAGTGCGCTCCAAGCACTCATAAAAGGCATCTTTGGTCACATCGTCCTTCTCTTCCGTCGGGGCGTGGGCGCAAATCAGCGATATGTTGAAGAACCTCGCTTTGATGCGGATTATGGCTAGACGTTCATTCACCGCAGTGAATGATAGTACTCGGCGACGGAGTCTCTTTCCCACCACGAATCCCACACCAAACTTGCGCTCCTTTATATGGCCACTGTAGTAAATGTCACAAGAACAAGGACCTACTCGTCTCTGTCCTTGTCCCGTCCATCGCATTTCTTGGACGACGGTGATGTCAGCCTTTGTTTTCACGAGGACATCAACCAGCTGGGCAGCGGCACCTTCCCAATTACGGGACCGGACGTTCCAGGTGCATGCCCTCAATTCGTAGTCCTTATTTCGTTTGCCATGGTCGTCATCAAAAGGGGGGTCTCTCATCCGAGGCTGTTTACACTTTTTCATTGGGGGTGTTTTTTTACGTGGCGGGTCCCAAACCCAGCAGGGAATGTTTCGCCTTCTTACATTAGCTCGCCTTCAAACGGATGTTCTTAGGCACCCAGAGGATACTTGGTCAAAGACCGGAAGTCGTGAGCTGCTTGAGTCACATGTAAAAGAATCGTTTCTGGCCGCTCCCAAGTGAATGGCAATCAGAGAACTTTCCTCACTTGCGTGAACTTCTACACATGACTCCATCCTCCACTTTCCAGTATTCAAATTAAGCATCAAGGTAAAGGGATGTACGAATACTGCCCTTGAAGTATACCAACGTTTCACAAAAAATTAAACCAAAACTGTTCAAGCTGTTAGTTACTAAATGGAAGAGTATCTTGGTTTAAACCTGATCTCCCTAATATACTGCCTACCGATTCTCTGGATGTATAACAGTTGTGCTGAACCCCTATTTAGCCCTTCCGTACTTATTACCATTATGTCAGTTAGCAAATATACATATGTAAACATGTTCCCGGTTATTATACATTTTAAGTAAAAATCTTCTTTGTACCCGTCGCAATAACTACTATAATATATGTATTCAACTGATTTTACATTAATATAACCCTGTTGCATACGTCTTATAAAAAGTGACTATTGTCTTCACTAACGTAATTGTAACAAGAATGTCAAACTACAACCATCTACGAGCTCAAACGTTTTCGTTACTAAGGAACGCTTATACCAAGTTTCATCATAATAGCTCAATTTTTACTCAAATTGCAGCTTGCATTAACGGACGGACAGACAGACAGTAAAAACTGTCAATTACAAGTACATACTGCAAAATCGATCTTTCGATCATATTAAACTTACACATTTATTAATTACTTAGTGACGTCTTATCAGAACTTTGTCTTAACCATCTAACAGGCAAAACTAAAATCGTGGACCGAAAAGATTTGGAATTTTTTTCTAGGGTGATTAGGCTCCATAAACCTCAAAAATATCATCCTATATTATTTTTTTCATTTTTTTGTGCTCACAGGTGAGAATAATCTGAAGACCGCCTCAGGGCAGCCTTGCCGGCTTAGTACAAAATAAAGAAAGAGGTATGGTTTCAATTAAAACTTCATTTTATTTAAAATCAAAACAAGATCAGAAAAACAAAAGAAGAATTTTAATAACTAGGGGTGGTCAACTAACAAAGTTTATTAATTTTTGAGCTGATAGTCAAAAAAACAGTTTTTTGTAGTTGAGCAGCATAAATATAGTTTACATTTGGAACAAAAACACTGCGTTTCTGAACTTAGGCACAAGCTACATTTTATTTTTTCCACCATCTTTAGGAAGCCAAATGGGAAAATAATCATACTGATCAAAGCGGACATCCGCGATTGGATGTTCTGCTTTTTTCCCCACATTTAGCTTCTTTCCTACGGGTGTTGATGGTGTAAAACTTGGCCGACCAGCAGGACGATTGAGTTTGTAAGTGACAAGACCAACAACAATTTTTTCACGGAACTCGGGTAACTTTAACAGCTTGTCATCTTGTGAAGATAAATTGTTCCTGCAATTTTCTAAAAGCAGACGTCGATACAAAATATATGCATTTGTCGCAGCCATATCTAGGAAATGGTAAAAAAACCGTGTTATCGGATTTCGAGCCTTTGCGTAGATATGGTAAAGACCCATAAATCCATCCACTAAGTCTACTCCCTCCATACGTCTATTGTGTTCCCGTTTAATTTGGGGGCAATCTACTTAAATATGCTGCTTTTGTTTTCGATCGTAGCATGCAACTTTGACCGATTGCTCGTTTTCATTTTCTCTTTTAAATGGCTGAGTGGTCTTGTTGTCTTTCCACAAAACCGTGTTAATATCGACACCATATGCAGTACCCACGTACTCAATTGAGTAGCTTCTTTTTTCCTTCTTTACATCCTTATTTAACGGAAGCTTACATTTTGGTAGGGTTGGGTTTAGTTTAGTATCTCATTTTCACTGCTTATTCCTCTTAAATGCGTGCACGGATTTTTTTAAATTTATATAGCACGGATAGCCAATGAATTAAACTTTTGTTTAAATGTAAATTTATTGTTAAATGTTAATTTGTTTTTTAGATATAAGTACGCAAAAAACGCACATTTTCACATTTGCTCAAACAATGGCTCTCTTCTTTTGAAGTTTTTGTTGCACTGCTTGCAAAAAATTTAACCAATTTAACACAGACACATTCTTTGAAATATATTTAATTGAATTAATGATAAATTATGGATTTTAAGTTGCAATTTTATGTACAATTTAATAAATAAAACAGCTTTCAATTACGTGTTATATTGTTCCTTGAAATGTAAGCAAAATTACTGAATATGAACTGTCAAACGACGAAGAAAATAAGCACAAAAGGAAGATAGTAATAACCCAACGAATCAAAATGGTAGGTCTTATATACTGCGGCGCTTGTTTCAATGTAATATATTATACTGAAAATATAATGAAAATTTGGAATAAAAAATCGCGCGATTTTGGATGTTCCAAATTTTCGCCTGCGGCGCTTGTTTCAATGTAGTATATTATGCTGAAAATATAATGAAAATTTGAAAAAAAAGATCGCGCGATGAAAACCCAATTTTATTATTTAGGGGGTCTTGTATAAATGGTTGGTTGGGTTATCTTGGTACTTCAACTACTTGTATGCATTATTACCGATGCATATACAATTTTTAATTTTCAGTGTTTTTATTATTTAAATAAAGTGGATTTCCACTTTAATTTATTGAAATAATAAAAATAATAAACATAGAGTCACTCTATGCGTAAAAATACACAAATTTTATAATAATTAGTGAAAATTGTATGGAAAAACTACGATTTTACGCCATTTTCAGGAGGCTGCCCTAGAGCCCCCCGGGGTCCTAGGGGGCGAAGGGTGGTATTATTCCAAAGTTCCATTCATTACCTTTCAAATGAGGGGGGTAGCAAGCCCCCTGCCCCTCCACCTTTGCGCAAAACCTCTTCAAAATGAGATACTAAACTAAGCATTCCCCTTTTGGTATTCGGTTCGCTCTATCGTGCCCAAGCTGTAGATGCCTCTTGCACGTAAATATGCCAACAAAGGTAACGATATATAGAAATTGTCAAAGTAGAGGATGTGATGAGCTAAATGAGGTATTGTTTGTGATAGTGATATAACGGTATTTGCAGTACTTCCAAGATCCGTCTGACTTGGTAAAAAGATGTTAAGGCCAGTGCCGTAATAAACTTCGTAGCGATACGCAAATCCAGTGGACTCACACAAGACGAACAATTTTATTCCTCACTTGCGGGCATATACTGCCGAAGATGATGTGTTAATTTTGTGCTACACATTTGCTCATCGACGCATAGGCGATCAGGCTTTGGAACAGATTCGAACCGTTTGTTGAGTTCATCTGACAATTTTCGTATACCAATCCTCTCAATCAATTTCCATCGGTGTGTCAAGTTTTGTGATACTTGGCGGTAAGCATGAGTTACGGCGGAAAGCAACTACATTCACATCAAGCGCAAACATTAAATAAAAATCAAAAATCTGAATCTGTAAAACCACCAGAAGAGAGAATGACTAAGGGACCAGTAGTTTTCAAGGTTGGTAATGGAGATCGAGATCTTTTGTTTGCTTTGAAATATATTGCTCTCACGGACTTTGCTGCGGTTGAGAAAGATGCTTCAGGTATTTTGGTAAGCGCTGATTATCCTACACGTATGTATATTATCAATTGAATTTATATTCAAGGATATATCGATGGTTTGTATAAGTGAAGCAGTTGCTTCAGTCATTTTCCGAATACACGCTGAATAGCATATAATTGCGGTCGTCCAATTAATCGTCACTGTTAAAATCACTATCATCCTCGCCTATTTCAACTGACTCCATTAATTGGAGCAACTCTTCATCATATAGTTTACTTAGATTAAATTTCCTGCAATTTCTATGCTCCATTTTTATAAAAAAAATACTAGCAAACAAAGAAATACCTAAGAAAAATTTCGCGTAAACAGGCAAGGCCGCCCTGAGGCGGTCTTCGTGTTTGTGTTCTTAAAACTCGAAATACTTTTTATTTTTTGTTAAAAAGTATGTATATTGACATAAAATAAGTTAACTTACTTAATCAAAAAAAATTCTTCCTTATGCACATTTCAATAAAACACTTTTTATTTTAACTTTGAAAATTTTAAAATCGGCATTGGAATTAATTGAACTTTAACACTGAATTTCTGCATTCAACTGACGGTAACAACAAAACGAAACGTCACAAAACATTTGTTGATATTAAGGAAATATGAGTTGATGTATTATTCAATGGTTCTTATAACACTTGTAGACAAAAATAAAATTTCTTATGAGTTTGGGACTATTTATGAAAGGCCGCCTCTGGGCGGTCTTGCCTGTTAGAGGGTTAAATAATCTGAATTTATCATAGGCAAGGAATGAGGATTTTTAGAGAACTGGAATTTTTCGCAGTCCATCGTTATATGGTTTTAAGTTCAGATCCATAAATTAATAATTGTAAATAGAAGTAAATAGAATCATTTAATGATAAAATTTGTCCATTGAACTAAGATTATTTGGCAATGAAGTTTTCGTTTCCATAATTTATTATTTCCACACATCATCCAATGTAGAACTTTTGAGACAATTCTCCCAACTCTGTCTAACTTTGTGTCTATCTAAGTATTTTTGAGAGTTTTATGCGAAATATTGGTCCAAGATTAAAAACAATAAATGAGTGACAAAAATATTATAATTTTACATTTATTACACATTTTTTTCTCCGTTTCCGTTTTTGGCAGCTATTGCTATCATGGCACGTAAGGAACTTCGCTTAGACGGCTACAGACGCATGCGCTCGTCAACGTGTTTGCAAATGCGAAAGCCGAATAAGCCAGTAAGGTTAGAACTTTTTCCTGTGAAAAAAAAACTGTGAAAATTTTTGGATACTTTAGATAGTAGAAATGCAAATATACATATATATGTATTTAATTTCTATGTACTTAATAAAAATTTAAAATTCATTTCATTTCTTACAGAACACAAAGTGTCGAGGTGAGTGGGAATTATGTCAAAGGGAATGTCTGGCTGGGTGATTAAATCAACCGCAAAGGACTTTGTGACAAGGTAAATGGGGTTATTACCTGCTTTCTTAATTTCACTTATTTAGTTTAATATTCTAAGGTTATACACACAATACCACGTAGAAACATGCGTACAGAAATCATACATAAAAAGTAAGGAAAAGCTAAGCTCGAGTGCATCCAAACATTTTATATGCTACTGAGTCAAGTCTAGGGAAAAGTTGCAAAAGGATCGGAGTCCAAGTAATTATACATAATATATACATATAAAAAAATTATACATTTACCGACCTATTCGACATTATTTACTATTTGGAAGTTGGGTGTAGTTTCGATTTTATTTATTTTTGACAAGACTAAATACTATTAACATGAGATTCAACAAGGAACCTCACATATCATTACCAATCAACCGAATGTTACATATATGTATGTTTGTAATATGGGGGCTAGGTCAAGTTTTCGCCCAATTTTAAACAATACACTGTTATCAGCGGAACACGTATTGACCCGGTTCAACCCAATTTTGACAACTAGACATACATTGTCATTGTCAGGAAATGATTACCCTTGAGTTTCAATTCTATATGTCACACATAGCCTGATATTTGCGGTAAAAAGTCACCTATAGGTACTGGGTCCAAATATTCGATACTTACTCTAAATGCAATTCGTGCAAAGATTTATGTCGTTTTATGAATTATTTATTGATTTCTGCACTGGAAATGAAAAAATATGCTGGATTTTGAATTGTGAAAGTAGGCATGGTTGCTTTCCGATATTTCGTTTATATAGGAAAGTGAGAAGAACTCCATATACAAAGATTCGTTGAAATCGGTTAAGCGGCTACGTAATTTGCAATATATTATACAATTCATGAATAAAATATGAATATGTTATGTCATTACGCTATATTATATTATTGCGATTTTTTGTTAGAACTCTACCTTTTTGTAGTTTTACAATTTAGAACTCGTTGACACAATTATAAATTGAATATTTAGCCAACGATAAGATTAAAATAACAACTAGTAAGCACTTAATTCTTTAAATGTGTTTAAAATAATACGCTACACCAGTGGCAAATCTCAGAACGATATTACTTTTGGTGTAAATGCTGCTGTTGCAACTTTGAGTAGTTGGCATGCTAATTCCGTCGATGTCAACAACAATACACATAGCGGTTGCCGCTGTATGCACACAGCTCTGTTTTTATATTTCATACAGGGACTAGAAAACCAGAAACAAAACTGCGCAGCTCACACACACGATGCTTATGACAATATCATATATCCTCCGTGTATACATACAGTACATATACATACATATGAGAACTGCAATCGTCGAGTTCTACATTTTTGAATTCTGTTTGCACAAACAATAAAAAATGTGTAAGTCAACATTACAAGTTAGTATATATGGGTGTGTAATCCCGCCACTGTAGTAACTTACACGCCATGTGCTTTCGATGTTGTTTTTGCTCTTAATTTTATTGTTATTGTTAGTGTTGCCGTTGTCATGTAAATTATGCCAATTTCGTCTTGTTTTCCATTCAAGTGCTGTTAGCATGTGAAAAACTCTTACATTATACCCCCGACAATATGGTAGCCACTTCCGACTGCGACGTTGGCACCACAGTTTGCTTTAACTCTCGAGATTACGAAAACAAACATTTTCGCCATGCAACTTGCTCTCAGTTCGCGCTTGGTTGCGTTAAACCGGCTTCTGGCGCTGCCAGCTCACTGACTTCTTGCATAGTTTTAGGCATATTAAGCAATAGTCAGGTAGAATTCAATACGAACGCAGTTTAGCAAAATATTAGATTTGATGATATAATTACTTATATTAGCAAAATACAACACACACAATAGGCTCTAAATTGTTAATTATTTTTTATAAGTTTAGAATTTAATTTTTCCAAAAAGTAAGCTGGAAAACTCAGGTTCGGAAAGCATATTGAAAAATGTCAGGACCCTAGTTTCTTTAAAGAGCCTTTTGAAGTACAAACGAGTACATAACTTGCCTACAGAAATAGTATAATCCCAGTGACGATGATGATCTCCGATTTAAATAAAATCAATAACAAGAGATTTTTTTAAAGAATTCGTAGAACATTTTTTCAATTACTAGACCGATACCGAATTCGTAAGATTATTTAATAGCTCCTTCTCAAATCTCTCGCTAAAAGGAAACCATAGAACAAGAATATATAAAGTATTGTAATAAAGAAATATATGTAGTATTCTAACTGCTAAGCTACTCATATCACCGCACCGTACGCTAGGTAAGAAAGGGATTTGTATGATAAGCGTCCTTGTATTAAAGTTAATATATCTCCTAAAATATGTATTATTGCATGAGCTTTAAATGCTGTTTGCAACCTTTGATGTTACAAAGGCAACACGAACGCTAGACGATCCCATAAAAAACTCATTAAACTGCCATAGAAGTTGAAATGTTCTAAATAGAATTCGAACGGAGCACGTTATAAGAAACACACAATAATTTTTGCCGAGGGAAAGCAGGTGGAGGCAATATTCTACTCAACTGCACTTGGAACAATGGAACTGGCTAAAAATATATTAAAAAAACTAAGAGAAGTAAAATGCTAGTGAATGCACATTGAAAAGTTTCAATTCGTTTATTTCTTTTCGTATTTTCATTTTAGAAACTTTTTGCCAACTTCGCTATTTCACTAACAAGAATTGGAACCGACAAACAGGGAAGTTAGTCAAACTAAAGTTTTGACTGTCGTTGTTGCTATTTTTATACTATTGCAACTAGTTGGTACAGAGTATTATAGTTTTGTTCATCTAATGTTTGTACGTATCACCTAAGACTCATCGAGATAGATATAGGGGTATATATATATATAAATGATCAGACTGAAAAGTCTGTCCGTCCGTCCGTACATTCGTGCAAGCTGTAACTTGAGTATAAATTGAGATGTCTGAATGAAACTTGGTATGTGGTTCCTTGGTGCAAAAAAATTTTCGAGTTCGTCGGTGGGCGTAATCGGACCACTAAGCTGCCTACAAATCGGCATTAACCGAAAGTCTATAAAGTGCCATAACTAAGCACCTAATTAAGTTATACAACTCATATTTATCACAGGGGATCGCAGTAGCCAGGGGCACCTGTAAGAAAAAAATTTCAAAATGTGGGATTGGCCAAACCACTAAAGCTACAACAACCAAACGAATCTTGCAAGAACTCATACCTATGGTGTGACATGTGAAAATGTTCGAAATCGGATGAAATCCCCGTTCACGCAATATAACGGTACCGTTGAAAACTACAAAAAGCCCTTTAAATAATGCGCCAGAAACACAAAAACTTGCCACCGAGATGGTATGATGAGGCTTAGTAAAAATTAAACACGGCACCACCTACTTTTTGGCGAAAACCCATATCTCGGAACCCGACTTACCAATTTCGACAAAATTTAGTATGTACTCTTTTTCATTTTTCTATGTCACGATGTGAAAATGGGCGAAATCGGATAATTACCACGCCTACTTCGCATATAACATAATTTTAAATTCCACTTCATTCTTTTACTTTCCAGTACACAAACAAGAAACAATTAATATAACGGGATTAAAGTTTACACGAATAAAACTTTTAGGGTGTGCCAACTTATGATCAAAAATTGTTCAAATCCAATAAAAACTGTTCAATGCCCTAGGTACATAATATATACATAACCTAATATATTTGAATACCAGTACCTTATTTGACTTTTGATCAAAAATATCCGTCAATGTGTGAGATATGTAATTGAAATTCAGGGGTAGTACTCCTCTAACAATGGTATGCGTATATGTTAAAAATGGCTTGAATCTGGTCAATTAAAACAGCGTGTTTTACTCATAACAGTGTATCTTTGTGCCTAAAATAGATAAATTTTAGAGAAAACTTACCCCCCATATAACTAATGTCAGGATTGTCGAATATTCAGCCTACTTTACTCAATATGTTAAGTTTTTTAGTATGTGACATATTAGTAGTATGTGGTTTTAGGAAAAATAGATAAAATCGAGTCGATATTATCCCAACTGCCATATACTACTACATATAATGGTTTTCGTTTTTCTAACAAACCTTAGATATGTATACACGTATGTCTGTCAGTATAGGAGATATATATAGTAGATTTTTATATGTATATAAAATTGCTTGGATTTCGATCCACAAGTTAACGTTTTACACCTTAAAGTATTTCCCTGGCTTTGATTCTTGAAAGTTGCAAGAGTATAAAATGTTCGGTTGCACCCGAACCTAGCCCTTACTTGCTTGTTTTATGTATACAACAAAGTTGCTAAGGAGAGTATTATAGTTTTGTTCACATAACGGTTGTTTGTAAGTCCTAAAATTAAAAGAGTCAGATATAGGGTTATATTGGGTTGTCAAAAAAGTCTTGCGGTATTTTTATTGAATTTTTTTTTTATTGAAATTGAAATGAATCTTTGATGACTCAAGGCCAGCTCTTGACCGATGCTACGGCTGCTATACGTACTATGCCGTTCTCTTTCGACCAATTCAGCGATTTTATCACAATTTTCGACGACAGGCCTTCCGGAGCGTGGCGCATCTTCGACCACCTCTACACCAGAACGAAAACGTTGAAACCATCATTGTGCGGTGGAAGATACATTTTTGCCTTTATCGTAGTACCTAGTACTGTAAAATATGCCGTATTTTCTCTTTATTTTGCGACGCTATAACTCACGAACGACTTAAAAGAAACGACAATCAATCAAACACCTGTTAGCGCGTGAAATGAGCTATCCAAAAAGGTATAGCGTGACCCGATGCGACGAATAAAACTAGAACTACGCGCTTTCAGCGCCAACTAGCGGAAATATCGCAAGACTTTTTTGACAACCCAATATATACCAAAGTGATCAGGGTGACGAGTAGAGTTGAAATCCTGATGTCTGTCTGTCCGTCCGTCCGTGCAAGCTGTAACTTGAGTAAAAATTGAGATATTATGATGAAACTTGGTACACGTATTTCTTGGCTCCATAAGAAGTTTGAAGATGGGCAAAATCGGCCCACTGCCACGCCCACTAAATGGCGAAAACCGAAAACCTATAAAGTGTCATAACTAAGCCATAAAGAAAGATATTAAAGTGAAATTTAGCACAAAGGATCGCATTAGGGAGGGGCATATTTGGACGTAATTTTTTGGAAAAGTAGGCATGGCCCCGCCCCCTATTAAGTTTTTTGTATATATCTCGGAAACTACGATAGCTATGTCAACCAAACTCTACAAAGTAGTTTTCTTCAGGCATTTCCATATACAGTTCAAAAGTGAAATCGGATAATAAACACGCCCACCTCCCATACAAAGGTTATGTTGAAAATCACTAAAAGTGCGTTAACCGACTAACAAAAAACGTCACAAACACTAAATTTTACGGAAGAAATAGCATAAGGAATCTGCACTCAGGCTTTTTTTAAAACTTGAAAATGGGCGTGGCGTCGCCCACTTATGGACCAAAAACCATATCTCAGGAACTACTAATCTAATTAATTTTACAGCAAAATAAAAAAAAATATGTAAATGACGGATAATGAAATTTCGATTATCACTTTATCATGCGAGAGTATAAAATGTTCGGTGTCACCCGAACTTAGGCCTTCCTTACTTGTTTTTGTAGCAGTTGTGCTTTCTACCTTCATCCTCATGTGTTTGTAAAGCCTTTAAGTGCACTTGATTTGGAATTATTGGCAATTTAATATGGTTCCGTAGCCTATTTTCTTGTGAAAACTCATTAAAATTTTTAAGTAATTATATTTATCTACAAAAAGGAATTAATCATTATTTTGTAAACTTATTAATCTATTATAATTATTGTCCAATGAGTTCTGTGCATGGAATTAAAGTTTTATAAATATTGGGTAGATCGGGCACAACAATGATTCACTCGTTTCTGTTCTGGAAATTTCAAAATTTCGATTTACACTGATGGAATAACGTCTCTAGCGAAAAAATGCCAAAAAGTGGTCGATCAAAGCGGTTATTTATTTAGTAGTATAAATAAAAATAAGTTGAAATTTTATTAGAAATACGAAAATATTGTTTCGACTACCCAATATTTCGAATTTAAGTATTCACAGCTCTATGCTTGTAAATATATCTTAGTTCAAATAATATATTCATGCTCCAGTAACATAGGTATTTCGCGAAAATTGAGCCCTCTCTGTTTGGGTAATCAAAGTTATTTTGACGATCTTATATTATTTGATGTAATGAGATATATTAATGGCTTTAGACTTATGCATTATGACAATTAATCTAAATTAGTCATGGACACGACTTGGGGAAAAATAACTGACATAAAATCGTTCTGCCGTTAATTCTACTAAAATTATTTTGAACATTTTTTATGCAAGATTAAAATTAATTCCTGTCCCAGGTAGAGTCAAAAATATTCCGTTGACAAACGTTGACTTTATCAAATGTACCTTTCTGGAAATTCAAGTGAGTTGCTTTCCCAGTCTGATGCCTTCTTGATCCCATAAGTATTCGAAGGATTAAAAACCCCCAAAACCATTATGACATGATAAATAACACAGTGGCAACTGAATGAACAACAAAGAAAAAATGTAAAAACCATAGGAAAGCAAAACAAACTTGGCAGCGTATGAAGAAAAGGAGTGCTATGGTGGCAACGAAAGAGTAATAATAATAATATTGTTGCGAATTTACTCCTTACTAGTTTACTTTACTAGGTTCGTATCTCTGGATTGACAAATAAAACCGTTTAATTCACTTCAACAAAATCTCTTTATTTTACAACTCGTCTACACTATAGCAGTTTACTCTTAGCACTGGTTGATTACGTTGGCGCTGCCACGGCTTATATAGCCACGCACTTCTCGCTGATGCCGACGTGTCCTTCTAGAATATTGCGTCTGGAAATTACGAGAACATAATGCTATACGGCGCCAAATGCAGACAGCCCTGGCGACAGACTCAGCAATTCTTTAAGTAGACAAGCAGACGGCTGCGGCGCCAGATGTCTATTGTTTCGACAAGCAGACAGCCGCGGCGCCAGATGTCTACAACAAGACAAATGCTATTCCATATACCTACAGCTATTGTTCATAATAAGGAATGCATATAGCAATACAAATACAACTTAATACTACTTTTGTAACAATATTTAAGTAGAACTTTTGCGCTTGCAACTTAGTCAAAAGTTACTTTGAATTTCATATAAGGTGAATATGAATGGTCGGAAGATTGCGAATGAGTACCATGAAGTGATGATCCTTTTCAGAAGCTACACCCTCGCCTGACATCCAACGAGCCCGTAAAATTATTAAAAAAAACTGCATGCGGAATCTTATAGAACATTTCATTCTTTACTTACGTACATTAAAAACATGTGTACCATCACGCCCTAAACCAAAGTCATGGCCCTAATCATGCTCAAGAACTTAGTAAACCAGATATGAATGTAAATATATTCACGCCGTCCTTCTGTAATGACACTTGTTAGTGGGCGATGTTGTACTAAATGTCATCCTCCTTCGAAATTCCGCTTTGACTGTATTATTGCGCTCGCTAAGTTAGCCGTACATCCAAGCATGACACCAGTTCCCAGCAGTGGCGACATATACTTCCAAAGTGCAATTGCGTTTTTTACAAACGCCTGCTAGACAATTGCTATTCCAATAGCTTGCAATATGTAATGCAATCTATGTGAGCTCGCAGTACATGTTTATTTATGTATGAATGTCCATAAAAGTACATGACTCGTTCTCATATATCTACGTTCAACCAAAAAAAAAATTTTAATGCATCTTTCAACGCAAATTGTTCGGCCATTTATATATGTACATATACTAGGAGATCCGGCCACGCGTTGCTGTGGTATACATTTTATACTATTCAATACAGGGAAATTTTTATTTACGAATAATGTCAATGTCTGGTTACCAGCGTTTCTGACCAGTTAATACAGTTGTCCGCTTAATAGATTGTACTTAATACACAGCACCATTGTCCATGGATAATGTAGATGTCCGCTTAATAGGGCGTCCATTTAAGAGAGCTTTTACTGCATTTTTTATTTATTAATTACCTTAACTATCCTATATTTTCAGTTGGTTCGAACTAGAACAGTGTGCTAAATTTTACTAAAATCGGTTCAGTAGTTTAGGAGTCCACAAACAACGTGACACGTACTTTTTATATATTCATATATTAAGAATATTCAAACAATTCTTTTTTTAACATAATGATAATTCATTCTTTTTAAAAATGTACTTTTTCCAGAATTTTTCACAAACTTAAAGTATGTATATCAGTTTGAATTTTATAATTAACTCTACAAAAAAATGTGCACGCAACAGGCTGCATACAGTTGGTATTAACTTGCAATTAAATTAATTGTACAGTTTCTTTTGGCATGAAATCGACAATGAAATCCTGTAGCATTTTTTATGTTATTGTGTACTTCCTTATTTTTGGCTTGAGAAGATCCCACAAGTGATCTTTAAGGTTGAGATCAGGACTCGGAGGAAATGTTCGCAGCAGATTATACAGCAAACAAAGCGTTGTTTTTTTTAAGTTATTGTATTTAATCTAATCCATAACAGTCTCTATAAAAGTCTGACTTCCTACGCTACTTGCTGCCATACACCCTCACACCATTATGTCGCTTCTTCAAAGTTTTAGCGTGACGTCTAGATTTTCATTTTCAAATGCTTCTCAGTTTTTCTTCCATTCCAAAACTTCTCTTGATTCCAAACACACAGAATTTACAGTCGTCGTCCTTTGGCAAGATACTTACTTTTTGCATAGTGGAGTAGATTCTTCGAACTAGATCTCCCATTTCTCTATAAGATTTTCATTATAAAAAATGTTTTTGAATTATTTTCTGCTCACCAACTGAAATATCTTTGCTCCTATGTTCCATGTTATTATGAAAACAAAAGTATATAATATCAATGCCTAGACATTGTGGAAAAGACTAATACTAAAACAACCTATCGGTAGTCGCACTATCTTGCGTTCTACGCAGAAAAAAATGGTGACATTTTTTCGTAGAATTAATTTTAAAATTAAGACTCAGATATAATACGTTATTTGCAAATTATTTAAGAAATATATTTATAAATGATCGAACAATTCGGGTTGAATTTCATTTTGAGATTGTTTGGGGTGTACGCAGATATACATATGCGAGAGAATGTACATATAAGTTCAAGTTAGAAAATTAAAAAAAGTAACTAGAGGATTAACAGGAATAAAATTATCAGGGTCTCCTAATAGATAGGGGTTAATTAATGTTAGCAGAATTAATGCTGCGATTATGATAACAAATCCTACAACACAATATTTGGAACAATTTGTGGTGTGTTTAACTGTTCAATATTTTATATATTTATTTCTGTATTTACCCATGTGTTGAAAAAATAATTGCTTTTATTTCACGATATCTTTTCATCGATTGCCTCGAACATATTGTACACTCAATGAACGATTCTGAGACGACGGGACGTCTAGGTCAAAGTTAATCCAAATGACAACCTAAATAGCATAAAATCGCTCGTGGCCGGGCAACACGCTTTTTATTCTTTATAACACTTCGCAAGCATTTTTTATTTTTTATTTTTGGAATTCGTTGCATAATTGTAATTGCGGTCAGTTTCAAAAGAGTATTTACAATATTTTCAGAAATATGAATTTTATTTTATATCTTTTGTATGTAAGACTATGTTTAGGTGAAAACTCTTTTAGGCTCTCAAACCGGTATTTGAAGGTGAGAGGAAGACGAGGAAAGACGACGGGCATGCTTTGTTTTCTTGTTCGAACTGTTACGCTGTTGAAATAGCTCTCGATTTCAAATGAAAATTTACATTATGCTCGGAAACTTGGTTTCATTATATACTTATATTTAAGAATAAGAATTAGCTAGTGAAAAGTATTTTAGTATAAGTATATTTTAGTTATTCATGAACAACCATTACCTTCACCTAAATTGACAGTTTGAAGTAGTTTTTGGTCTGGTGGAATTATCGGTCCGCACTTCTTTCGAAATTAAGTTGGTGACACCGTTACTGTCAATGGAGAGAGGTGTTGATCGGTGATAACCAACTTTTTTTGTGACCACAATTGGAAGAAGTTGATCCTGACAACATCTGGTTCCAACAAGACGGGATACGTCCCACACAGCACATGCAACAATCGAATTATTGCGAGAAAAGTTTCGAGATACGATTACTTCAAGAAAATTTAATAGCCTCCAAGAAGTTGTGATTTAACACCATTAGATTATCTATAAACCAGACTCTCCTCAAGCTTTAGAAGTCAATATTGAATGTGATATTCAGGTCATACGACTTGATTTAGTGGAAAAAGTACTCAAAAACCAGTTTTTTCAAAATAAGTCGTGGAGGCCATTTGAATGATGTTATATTCAGAACTTAATTGTATCAACTGTACTTCACTTTAAATAAAAAACATTTGAGTTTCCTTTTGAATTAGTGTGTGTGTTTTCTGTTTTTGTTTTTTTTTTTTTTTAGAATACATATCGCTCTTATTGCTATAGTAGTTTTATTTGAATAGTGTTTATATCGTTGAGTGATGCGCTTTTATTGTTATCTATGCTTGTAAACCGACAGATCTTAACATTATTTTTATTTTTTGAAATGGGAAAAAAGTCACGAGGAGCTATGTCTAAGACTATAGAGGCTGGGGCATCTTGACAGTATTATTTTTCGGCGAGAACTCACGAACAAATTCTTTGATATATTTCTTTTAACAAGAATCCCGCATCAATAACCCGGTGTTCGGTGTGGAAATGGCACTTGCGGATTATATGTTGTGTGGGGCAGGAGACTGAGGCTCATTTAGCCACTTGGGTACGCTCGATAGAACCTTGTATGGGATGTTGAGGAGGCTTATCCCACAGTAGTTGGCACAGATTATTAACGAAAAAGCAGACAAGTTGGCAAAGGCAGGTGCTTTCCTCAATGAATCCGAGGCGGAGCTAATACCAAGCCCGCTAGGATCGATCAAAGGAGAGATCAATAGACAATTTCAACAAATTGCAAACAACAGCTGGAAAACATTACAAAATGCGTCATAACTAAACAATTATGGCCAACATATGACAGGAAAAGAACCAACGACTTATAAAATAGGTCAAGAAAAATTATTTACAGAATGACAGCCACAACAACAGGGCACTGGTCATTTGGGAAACATGCGTCCAAAATGGGTATGCCCTACATCTGCCGTGGCTGCGGATTAGCAGGGAACAAGGAAACAATCTTCCACTTTCTCTGCGAATGCCCAGCTCTAGCACAGATCCGACACAAAACACTCGAAATCCACCAAGAACCAAACCTTGAATGGTTTTTCACCAAAAGCATATCGGACATATGTAAGTAGTTTCATCGAAACCTCAAAATGGTTTGAGAGAGAAGGTGAAACGTAATAGCAGATACAGGAGGTTCTAAGAATAGTGTATCAAAATGGCACATCTAGGGCTGCAAGTCGACGATTATTTTAATATTTTGTTGCTGTCAAAGTCATCTACTAAGTCAAGTTCCGTGTTTGTTAAAATGTACGTTGAATTTTTCCTAGCTTGCTAGAGAATATTATTTATCCAATGTCGTCGATATGGTCAAGTTAAAGTGAGATGTTTATTTGGTAAATTTGTTCAATAAATGTTATTTTGTTCTCTATTGATGCTATTTTGTTTCGCATAGAATTTTTAAATTTGTATGTAATTTCATATTAAAAATTGCTTTTGGTTTACATACATATGTGCTCAGTAATGTTTTGTATTTGAGATAATATACAGTTACAAAGATAAGTTATTAATCTGGTTTGTTAAGGTTTTTTCGTTTCAATATAGGTATGACTATAACAAATATATTTATCTTGATATTTACATATATCCTGAACAGGGTATATTAAGTTTGTCAAGAAGTTTGTAACATCCAGAAGAAAGCGTCGGTAGTATGTTGAGCTGAGTCGATTTAGCCATGTCCGTCTATCTGTCCGTCTGTCTGTATATATACGAACTAGCCCCTCAGTTTTTAAGATATCCTTTTGAAATCTTGTAAACGTAATTTTTTCTTTTGAAACCTGCTCATTTGTCGGAACTGCTGATATCAGACCAATCTAACATATAGTTGCCATACAAACTGAATGATCGGAATCAAGTTCTTATATGCATTTGACAAAATATATTCACTAAATTTGTTATAGATTATTTTCTAAGGCAACAAAAAGCTTGTTCAGATCGGTTAACTATGGCATATAGCTGCCTTACAAACTGAATGATCGGAATCATAAGCTTGCATGGGAAACTTTCTCATTTGACGAGAAATTATGTATGAATTGTTGTTTAGAGAAATAATGTAATATCAGAAGAATCGGCTCACTATAGCATATAGTTGCCATCCAAACCGAACGATCGGAATCAAGGGTTTGTATGGAAAACTTTCGCATTTGACGTGGTATCTTCACGAAATTTGCAGCAGTAATCCATTGCTTAAGGTAATAACATAATCTCCGAAAAAATTGTTCAGATTGGATTACTATAGCATATAGTCCATACAAACAGGACACATAAGGGGTATGCGCTTGCTCTTGCAAAACCCTTGCACGGTGTAAGAATTGCATATATTTCCTCTTGGTGCACCGGCACAACAACAAACGCACGCAGAAAATTATTCGCAATGGCAGTAAAATATGTCAGACCAAAACCTATGTATATTTGCGTGCAAAAATATAATTGCAACCCTGTTTTAGCCGCCATTTTACATAAATACATATTCTTCTTCTTTACTGGCGTAGACACCGCTTACGCGATTATAGCCGAGTCAACAACAGCGCGCCAGTCGTTTCTTCTCTTCGCTACGTGGCGCCAATTGGATATTCCAAGCGAGGCCACGTCCTTCTCCACTTGGTCCTTCCAACGGAGTGGAGGTCTTATCTTCCTCTGCTTCCCGCGGCGGGTACTGCGTCGAATACTTTCAGAGCTGGAGTGTTTTCATCCATCCGGAGAACATGACCTAGCCAGCGTAGCCGCTGTCTTTTAATTCGCTGAACTATGTCAATGTCGTCGTATATCTCGTACCGTATACATCGTTCCATCGAATGCGATATTCGCCTTGGCCAACGCGCAAAGGACCATAAATCTTTCGCAGAACTTTTCTCTCGAAAACTCGCAACGCCGACTCATCGGTTGTTGTCAACTTCCAAGCCTCTGCACCATATAGCAGGACGGGAATTATGAGCGACTTATAGAGTTTGGCTTTTGTTCGTCGAGAGAGGACTTTACTTTTCAATTGCGTACTCAGTCCGAAGTAGCACCTGTTGGCAAGAGTTATCCTGCGTTGGATTTCCAGGCTGACGTTGTTGGTGGTGTTTACGCTGGTTCCAAGATATACGAAATTATCTACAACTTCAAAGTTATGACTGTCAACAGTGACGTGAGTGCCAAGTCGGGAGTGCGACGACTGTTTGTTTGATGACCGGAGATATTTCGTCTTGCCCTCGTTCACTGCCAGACCCATTTGCGTTGCTTCCTTGTTCAGTCTGGAGAAAGCAGAACTAATGACGCGGGTGTTGAGGCCGATGATATCAATATCATCGGCATACGCCAGCAGTTGTACATTCTTATAAATGATTGTACCTGCTCGATTAAGTTCTGTAGCTCGAATAATTTTCTCCAGCAGCAGATTGAAGAAGTCGCACGATAGGGAGTCGCCTTGTCTGAAACCTCGTTCAGTATCAAACGGCTCAGAGAGGTCCTTTCCGATCCTGGCGGAGCTTTTTGTGCTGCTCAACGTCAGTTTACACAGCCGTATTAGTTTTGCAGGGATACCAAATTCAGACATCGCGGCATAAAGGCAGCTCCTTTTCGTGCTGTCGAAAGCAGCTTTGAAATCGACGAATAGGTCGATTCTCCTTTCAAGGGTCTTTTCCAAGATTTGACGCATGGTGAATATCTGGTCGGTTGTTAATTTACCAGGTCTGAAGCCACACTGATAAGGTCCAATCAGTTTGTTGACGGTGGGCTTTAATCTTTCACACAATACGAGCGATAGAACTTTGCACGGTAATTGGCGCAGATTGTGGGGTCTCCTTTTTAATGGATTGGACAGAGCACACTTAGATTCCAATCGTTGGGCATGCTTTCGTTCGACCATATTTTACAAAGAAGCTGATGCATGCTCCTTATCAGTTCTTCGTTGCCGTGTTTGAATAGCTCGGCCGGCAATCCGTCGGCCCCCGCCGTTTTGTTATCCTTCAGGCGGGTAATTGCTATTCGAACTTCTTCATGGTCGGGCAATGGAACGTCTGCTCCATCGTCATTGATTGGGGTATCGGGTTCGCCTTCTCCTGGCGTTGTGCGTTCACTGCCATTCAGCAGGTTGGAGAAGTGTTCCCTCCATAATTTAAGTATGCTCTGGGCATCGGTGGCTAGATCATCTTGGGGGGTTCTACAAGAGTACGCTCCGGTCTTGAAACCTTCTGTAAGCCGCCGCAACTTCTCTCGGCTGTCTGTTGTGATTGCAGCTTCTCGACGTCGAACATTCCTTGTGTTTGTTGGCGTGCGTTTTTTGCTGCACAGAGGCGGGTGCGAATCTTGGCTGCAACAAGATAGTGGTCCGAGTCGATGTTAGGACCTCGGAGCGCACGCACATCTAAAACACTGGAGACGTGTCTTCCGTCTATCACAACATGATCGATCTGGTTGGTGGTTTTTCGATCCGGAGACAGCCAGGTAGCTTGATGTATCTTCTTATGCTGGAATCTAGTACTACAGATAACCATATTTCGGGCCCCGGCGAAGTCGATCTGCCTCAACCCATTTGGGGATGTTTCCTCGTGGAGGCTGAATTTACCGACCGTAGTGCCAAAGATACCTTCTTTGCCCACCCTGGCGTTGAAGCCGTCAAAGACATATTACGTTATAAAATTGTTGAGGAAGGTAAGTTTTAAATACATTTTATAATTTCTATTTAAATTATAAAGATTTGTTACAGTTTTTTTTGTTAAAAATGTATGCAGAAGGTGTGCCAATTCACAATAGCCATGCATAATAGTCATTCACAATAAATTGATCGAATCAGCCGTTCATATATCACTAGATTCTGCAATGGGTGCTCTCGTACCCTTGTATATTTCGGTATAATATTTTTGCAATCTGCAATCTTGCAAGAGCAAGCGAATACCCTTATAGTTACAGCCGAAGTTAACGTTTTTTCTTTTTTTTCTATATTTTCTATGAATCTTAATTTAGTATTTTCTTGATAGAAAATATTTGAATATTGGTTTATAATTGGCATAAGCTTATTCTTTTCTTCAAGATTAAGATTCTGAGTTCTAATTTGTTCCTTCAACGGTTTGTATTTTTTTCAATAATATTGAAATATGTGTTGTTCTCATGCAGCGCGGATATGCTTCCTGACTTAAAAAAGGCCGAAGATTGTCAAAACGTTCTTGATGTTAAGCCCTGTAGTTAGTATTCATGGAATGGTTATAATAATGGCATGGTTATAATAATACTACATATATAAGAAGTTATATAAGTTTCGGTTATGCATTTTTGCTGACTGATTTATTTAATCGCGTTGAACAGTAAAAAATATACATATAAAACTGAAAAGGCACATTAATTTAAATTCTTATGATTACGCATACGTTGCACATACTTTTAAATAAGAGTTCATAAGTATTTAACCATTATTTATCTTTTAAGCGAACGAGTATATCCTCAAATCTGCAGCTGCACCGATTACCTTTTGGCTTTACAAAAATTAAGCTCCATAAATAACCAAATCACATTAAAATAAAACGCATAGTGTACTGTGTTTCATGAAAGCGAATTTGGAGTATAGGTGCATTTCTCGTTGTTGGTCTGTCAACTATTTATCACTATGACCGGAGAAAGAATACACATACACAACTGTTGTTTTAGGAAAATTAGTATCCTTTTAGTATTCTTTGGGAAGCGTTGTTATTTGTAAATGTTTGCCTTTAAAGCATTCTAAAGCGGTGCAAGGAGTAACCAAATAGCGTGAAGTGAAATACCAACGCTTCACAGAGCGCAGTGGTAAAATACGAAATACGTCTGGTATTATCATTTCGTTGTGTTGCACTAGGCAATAAATAATAAATTAAATGTCCTTTGGTGTTGGCGCCATAGCCCCTGCCTAGTGCACGGCTTGCAGAGTACGGCCTTCGCACTGCGACTATATTAAAGTACATATATCCCATATGGAGCGATTCAGATTCATTAGTATTTTTATGTACATTATATACATACATATCCTGACAAACTCGTTTTGCTACATATTCAGGAATGAACGACCCCTGGTCATTGCGCTATTTTCTGTCAATTGGTGTAAACTACATACTTCTCTTTACCTGTAATCGCTTTTATTAGTATCGTTGTAATTTCTGCTGTCATTGACAACATTTTTTTGCAATTTAATTTTACATGGTCATAAAATGTGTAATAAATGGACAATGCAGAAAGAGCGTCGATAGCCAATGTGGTGGAGTACCGAATTCTACACAGTTTCCCGTACAATAAATGATAACAGAGATATTGTTACATATTGTATGCATATTTATTGACCGTGATATTTTCAGTTCAATATTTTTATTTTGATTGAGTAGGCAGTGATATATCTGTATGAATACATTTTATTTTCCTAATTTTAAATTGATAGGTACCTAGCGCATCAAAAGTAACAGAAAGACGAATTAAAATACAAAGCTACTATTATAGTTTTAAATTAATAAAGCATTAAGAAAGTAGTTATATAATCAAAAAAATACTATTTTGATTTTGAGCAAACACTATTCAGAACAAGCCTACTGTATTCATACGAGTATATACATAAATATGTATAGATATGCTCGACTTTTGAACAGGCGAGCCATTCATTTCACGCTCAGCCTTTTCCCCTTCTCTTTCTCTCTCCCTCTCTCTCCCTCTAGATCCCGTTTTAACGGTTTTACTGAACATTTGTGGCAAATAAACCATAAATTAAATTACCACATTTTGAATGCGATTAAACATTACATCATACATACACACATTAATACATACATATGTATGCGTGTCTTCATGTTTTACAATTATAAGCAAGTATACACATTTATTAGGAAAATGCAGTAATGTATTAAATAGGGATTTACAAATTTCAATAACTGCTCGCAACTGATTTCCTTTTTTGCTAAAACGATTTTAAACTTTAATAAATTAACAGTATTAAATTTTCCTTGGAATGAACACAAAAATTAGCCTTAGCCACCATTCTGTAATATTTGAATAGATTTTCGCAAATTTTTTCGTCTTTTTCAGACGTGATAGACAGACAATTGACAATTGTAAAAATTCAGTTTGTAAATTCAAAATATAATAATTTTTGTACGTCAAATGAAAAAAATGAGATTTTAGAAATTAATCGTTATTATTTGTTTTCAAAATACTTTTCATATTCTCTTAAAAGCTATATTCTCCAAAATCTTTTGCTTATTTTTACATTCCATCCAGTGTCTGTTAATTTATATGTACTTTATTTAACGAAATAATGCCAAAAATTCTCAAAATATCTTATTTTTACAACTTTTGTTGCTATAATTCGATAAATTCAAAGAAGAAGAAAGAGTACCAATGAAAAACGACAGTTAATAACATTTTATAATAACATTAGTAGATTCAACCGATCCGGGTTTCTGAGGCTACCGTACACATTAAATCATATATATACATATATACATATATTAAATTATCTTATTACCGTCTGTTTTGCCAAACTCCTCAAAAATAGCTGGTCTAATTTTGATGAAGTTTTTGCTTAATGGATAACCCTGAGAATCGGCAAAAATTTATTCTCTAATACTCCTAAATGTTAAGGGTGATCTACAAAATATATTAATACCCTAAACAGTTAGTTTGACACGAAGTTTTTAACCCCAAAAGTAAAAGTCAGAGACCCTAAAAAATATACATACCTGTATAAATGATCAGCGTGACGAGCTAAGTCGTTTTACCCATGTCTGTATATATACCAACTAGTCACACAGTTTTTGAGAAATCGATAGTATCATACAAATCTATCGTTGCTGTTTGAGATGCCAAAAAAGCTGTGAATTATCCAATGGAGTTTTTCAATCCATTCGATATAACATACGAGTGCCGCCGCATCAAAAGTGGGGCCACTCATCCGAGGCTTGTTGTTCTTTTTCAATGGGTGTGTTTTTTTTACGTGGCGGGTCCCAAACCCAGCACACAACCCTGCGGAAGGGATGTTTCGTCTTCTAACTTTTGCTCGCCTTCAAACGGATGTTCTTAGGCTACCCTGAGGATACTTGGTCAAGGACCGCAAGTCGGGAGCTGCTTGATCCATATGAATTTAGCACCTAATATGCATATTATATTTTACAAGATCTATCGCAAAAGAAACAGGACTGTTAAAAAAAAACAACAAAAAATTAATATTTTTCAAAAGTTATATTTTTTTATTCAAAGTAGTTTCCTTGTGCTTCGATACAGCGTTTAGCCCGGTCAATTAGCATTTCAAATGAGTGTTTAAGGTAATTTTTCGGAATGCTCTTGAGAATATCGGTTGTCGCCTTTTGGATAGCTGATCACAGGGTGCCAGATCAGGTGAGTAGGGATTTGAGTGATTAATGGTTAATATGGAGTTTTTTGTCAATAAATCAGTGACAAGCGGCGACCGATGACACGGCGCATTATCGTGCAACAGGCGCCAGGACCCTGCCTCTTGGAGCACAACTTTCGTAAACCCAATTTATATATCAAAATGCGATGAAATGGAGTCCATTTCCAATAACACAAAGAAGATTTCGGCTCATTCTTAGTAAATTCCTGCACTTTTTCAATATTGTTTTGGGTAATCACTGATTTTGGCCGGCCCGACTTCTGATCGTCACAGAGGTCCTCATGACCTTCTTGGAATCGCTTAAACCACCCATGCACATTACTACGATATAGGCACTGATCACCAAAAACTTTTTTCATCATTTGAAATGTTTCAGTAAACGTTTTCCCAAGTTTAAAACAAAATTTAATATTTGCTCTGTGTTCAAAATGCATTTTACGACCGATGACCAAAAGCTGCTGTCACTTTTTGATCGATAACATCGATTGTAGTTACCTAATTGTCTTAAAATTTTTACGAAATGTCAACAAGAGATCAAACTTTTTATTTCATATACCCACCAGTAGGTGGCGCCACCAGAAACAGTTATATATAAAAAGTTCTGTTTCTTTTGCGACAGACCTTGTATAGTGATTTAATATACTATGCAAAGTAATTTTCTTTAGAAATTGCCTATGTGTTTGCTAGAATGTCCTCAAGAGACCAAAAACTCGATGCGACTGCAGTTTGCTCTCAGCACGCGCTGTAGGGTCTCCAACGTAACGTGAAATGAAAACTGACATTAAAAATGCAGTGGTGCCTCGTGGCACCACTCAATTGAATAGGTATTTAATTTAATTTTATCTGACGGGCCATAAAATATAATAATAAAAATGGGTCTGTGTCATTTAAAATTAATTTATATTATACCAAATTTTTATTGTAATTAATTCTCGATTTCGTCGAATAATGAAGTTGAACCCTTTCCCTAAATTTTTTAATGCAAGTATATTGAAAGTATTTCCCTAGCTTTTATCTTTGCAGGCTGCAGAGTTTAGAATGTTCAGTTAGACCAGAACTTAGCCCTTCCTTATTATTTAAATTGCGCATATACTACTTTTAGTAAGGTGGGCGAAATCCATTTTTATCAAGCTTAAGTTTTTACGTAATTAACGGAATATTTTACAAAAGGCCATATAAGTTCTTAAAGTAGAGTCCTTGAGCAAAGTATGATTATCTTAATAAAAATAGTAGCTGTTTATAAGTTACTAAGTTTTTAAATTTGTAGAAAGAGCTTGTTTTATTTGAGGAGTACGTGCCACATACGCCATGTACCACAGATGTTTTTCATGACATTATTTTCGAGCATATTTACAGTATATGTACTTATGATTGTGTTAATAGGTAACTTTGTTGCTCTTAAAACATGTGAGCAAAGTAATAGCCATCATAACAATAATGAAATATTTTATGTATACAACCTATTTAATATGTACTGATATGTATGTATTTTTACAGAGATAGCCTAGGCATAAGAATATTTAAGTTCCAGCCCTTCAGACATACTTATGGACTAATATGTGTATGATCATCACCACACATATGTTTGTAGTACGTATAAGTCATAAGCGCACTGCGGAGCTCATATTTCACTGCCTGTTACGCACACACGATTTGCTCGTGACCACGTTACTTTACCCATCACGTAAAGTTGCGATATGCGTGGAGAGCAAGGATTGTATGTCTGCGTTATGTACATACATATGTATATTATGCATATGTATGTACTGTGGCGCTGCCAGTGTTCAGGCTTCAAATATGTACATACATACATATATGAAACAAGGAATAATAGAACTGAACACTTAATGAATAATCTGTTATGTCTGATTGAAATTTTGACTAATCCTTTAGAGATCATACCTGAAGTGCCAATTTATAAGCAAATGTCGCACTAACTTAATACATATGTATAATTATGGTAACATATATTAACTAAATATTATAGCGCAATTTTATCAGACAGTAAGTATAGGAAAATAATTTATTATTAATCAAGAATCAAATATAGTGAGGAAACTGGAATATATGGCATATCTTAGAAGTGATCTCTTTATATGTAAATTAAGTAAATGTTTTAGATATTGGATATTTTGGTAGGTATAAGGGAAACAGGGAGGAAACACATAGGTGACTTAAATAAAAAAAAAATACCTTTCATGACCAAAAAAATGTCAGAAGCATTAAACTTTGCTGTAAGAAAAAATGTGCAACAGATGTTTATATTTAGGGGAACTCACGTTAGCTACGTGAGCTATATAAATATAAATTTCATTCATGATTTTAGAACTTTCATTTGATATTATATATTAAATCGGTCCACACTTCGACAAGAATTACCTGTATATACTCAATTTTCATCGCAAATATCGTTATTTTCGAAAAATATCTCAACAAAATTGATGAGTATTAATGACATCAGTATGGATTTTCTCACAGCACTAATACTTTGTTTTACTTTTAATAGAAATATTTCTGATATAAAGCAAAATTTTTTAAAATGAAATGTATAGGACTAAGGGAAGTATTGGTTCGATTCCCGTTTTCGTCATACAGACATAACATTATAAGAGAAGGATTATCCCTTAATTTCAGTTATATATATCACACATTGACCGACATTTCGATCAAAAGTCAACTATAGATATTTAGGGGTGAACAGATTTCATTGGATTTAAACAATTTTTTTATCATAAGATGGCACACACTAAAGACATTCCTGGTGCTAAGTTTTATCTTGTTATATTAGGTGCTTCTTTGTGTACTGGAAACTGAACGAATCAAATGGAATTTAAAGGAGTGATATAGAGACATGGTTGTTGTTCGCTTTCACTCATTTTTACAAGGTGTCATAGGAGTATGAAAAGAATACAACATACAAAATTTTATCGAAGTCGGTTTGGTCTGCTCCCGAGATATGGGATTTCACCAAAAAGTGGGTGGTTCCACGCCCATCGCCCAATTCTCACACCAGCTTTCATAAAGCTCCCTCATATCATAACGATGGTAAAATTTAATTTATCTGGCGTAATAAGTTGTGGATTTATTGCGCTTTTAGCAGTTTTTAACAGTGCCGTTATATGGGTATCTGATTTCATCCATTTTCACATTGTCGGTAGAAGTTTTTATAAGATTTGTACTCGCCAAATTTGGTTGCTTTAGCTTAAGTGGTTTAGGAGATATGTACAATAAACTTTTTAGAGGGCGGGCCACGACCACTTTTTCAAAAGATTTTGCCCACGGATGCCCCTTGCTACAGCAATCCTCTATTATACTCGTATCTTAATTTAGTACTTAGTTATGACACTTTATACTTATGTTTTCGGGGAATGGCGATTTGTGGGTCTGATTACGCCTATGTACGAACTGGAAGTTTTTTTTGTAATAAGGAACCCACATGCCAAGTTACATTATTCTTATTATTTTTGATAAGGGTTTTTTTTGTGTAGTAGACTAACGACGAAATATCTCCTGTCATCAAACAAACACTCGTCGCACTCGCGACTTGGCACTCACGTCACTGTTGACAGTCATAACTTTAAAGTTGTAGATAATTTCGTCTATCTTGGAACCAGCGTAAGCACCACCAACAATGTCAGCCTAGAAATCCAACGCAGGATAACTCTTGCAAACGGGTGCTTCTTCGGACTGAGTAGGCAATTGAAAAGTAAAGTCCCCTCTCGACGAACAAAAGCCAAACTTTATAAGTTGCTCATAATTCCCGTCCTGCTATATGGTGCAGAGGCTTGGACGATGTCAACAACGGATGAGTCGACGTTGCGAGTTTTCGAGAGAAAAGTACTGCGAAAGATTTATGGTCCTTTGCGCGTTGGCCACGGCGAATTTCACATTCGATGGAACGATGAGCTGTACGAGTTATATGACGACATTGACATAGTTCAGCGAATTAAAAGACAGCGGCTACGCTGGCTAGATCATGTTCTCCGGATGGACGAAAACACTCCAGCTCTGAAAGTATTCGACGCAGTACCCGCCGCGGGAAGCAGAGGAAGAGGAAGACCTCCACTCCGTTGGAAGGACCAAGTGGAGTAGGACCAGGCTTCGTTTGGAATATCCAATTGGCGCCACGTTGCGAAAAGAAGAAACGACTGGCGCGCGGTTATTCAATTGTGAACTTATTGTCTCTGTGTCTACAAGTGATCACAAATGTTTTTTAAAATAGCCTGTGCAAAATAATAAAATAAAAAGTTGAATAAAACGGTTTTTGTGTTATACAGTAAGTGATTTTTGTAACTAAATACAGTTAAGAAATTACAATAAAACGAAAATAGCCAAACAAATTAATTCAAGTTTAACCTCACTACTTTTTCAAACACGGCATTGCCCATAGGCAACATCTTATAACTCTTAAACCAGGACTCCTAGGACTTTCAAATTTTGGTCGTTCCCTATTAAGATCGCGGTTAAAACATATCTGTAGTTTTTATATATTTTTTAGCATTGCTCATTTTAAGCATTCGGGCTTGCTTGAGAGGGTTAATAGTTATCCCAGCCCCTTACACTTAACATGACATTATTCAGACATTATTCAGGGTAAGAATTTGAGATAAAATTGTCGGTTGAAGCCAACCTTATATCTTTCTTACTTGTTACTTAATTAAATTACTTCTAATAGTTTTATTCACTTAGCAGTTGCTTGTATCATATTGTATTGTATCCACTTGAAATTCGAGTGTCATTCCGTGCAAGCGGTAACTTTAGTAACAATTGATATTAATCGAAAATCAATAAAGTGTCACCACTAAACTCCACTATAAAATACAAAACTGTAATTTAGTACAACGTATCGCATTACAGAGATGCATCTGTTGGCTTGTGAAACAAAAAAAAAATCAGAAAATGTAAATTTTTTACCGACTTACGATTTTAATTTCTTTTGTTTTGTTCATCTATTTGTAAATTATTTGAATCGTTAATTTTCTGTCGAAGGTCATCATCATGGATCCTACCATATTCGCCCTTACTGCCTAATTCACATTTAAAACTCATATCAGTGTTGAGTATTGCAGTTTGGTGAAATCGATTAAATACGTTTGCTAGAACGTCACCAAAGAAAGCAACATGGCCGTTATTGACCTTGAACAAGATGAGATCAGCAAGAATCAAATGGGTCGATACGTGTACTGCAATGAAGCGTTTTGTAAGATATTTACTTTTGTAATTAATGAACGTTCTCCGACTGTCGTGCATCTCGCAGTTCATTTGGAGAAGGCCAAAGCCAGCGGAAACCGCCAATAAAAAATCGACATGGACGAGTTGTTTCTCAACTTGCGTCAGTGATCCGTTTGCGATAACATTGCTCTATTCGAAAATGACTTGATATTACACGCAGAAAGCAGGGCCAAGTAGTAGATGAACATCCAGGCGTGTTCTCAACTAATGCAATAGAACTAATTTATACAATCCACCCGAAAAACGACAATTTCTTCTAGCTTCGGTTGCTATTGATTAATGTACTTCATTTGAGTCATTGCGGATTATGAATGGTACGATGTGTGCCACTGAAGTTCGCAAACTTTTCGCTAATTGCCGAAGACATTTTACATCGTAATCGCTAAGAACTTGCCTTTTGCCAATTCACTTCAACGAAAAATGGATGACGAATGTTTATCCGAACCTTTGCCAAATTATCGTAACTACGATTGCTTGAGTGTAAAATTCCAGGAGATTTGCGCTTATACAAATCGATCGATCGTCTTGATAATGAAGACGAAGCCATGAATTATTTAGGCATAAATCTGGAAAACTATCATCTCTGTGTATTTACGACCCGGAACAGAAACCAAAAAATATTGTTTATCAAAATACGTTACAGTGAAAAAAATAAAGAAAAATCACAAATAAATGATTTTCAATACAATATAAATTTAACTGTCTTTTCATTTCAAAACACATAATTTCACGCAGGACAACACCTACATAACCAAGGTCAGCTAGTTACTTTATAATAAAATGTATGTGCTACTGTAATCAAATTGAAAGGTGAAGTTTTAATTTACATTTCGCGTGTTTTTCGAATTGGTTTTTTTTCTGTAAGTTGGTATTGACATCTTTGCTAAATTTCACGTGAAAATATTCATTAGAATATGAGACACGCATAGTTTTATGAGGCTCTAAAAGTGATTTCTTCAAAGAAGTGCGATAATGCATCATCTCATACTGCATTAGTTATTCGTGATCATTTCGCCACATTTTCAACTAATGCCGTGCAGATTCACAGCGAAGTGGTGTCAGGCGAGTTTCAGTCTCATTTTCAAAAGTTTGTTTTTCATCTTTTCCAATTTTCTTAAGGGACAATTTACAATATTAGCCCAGACTGATGCTCCATAGTAAATTATGTGTTGAAAAATTTATTTAAAAATGACAAGTTTGTGGTAAATATTTAACAGGATTTGGTATTAATGAGAGGGTACGTATTTATTTTGTAGTTCAAACTAAATGAAAACTCCTCGTATTATGAAGCTTATTTTTCAAACCAATGATGTTGGAATTTTTTAGTTTAATGGGTTAAAGTTAATGTATGTGCCAATTCAAACACGAAACTCCACTATGGTGTGCAGTCCTCAATTCAATGCGAAGAGTTTGTCTATAAGCAGTACATAATTTTAACCTCAAGAGGAGCAGCACTTAAATCATCAGCCAGTTAATAGTTCACCCTTAGGCGTTTTGATTTATGTCAATGCCATGATGCCACTTGAAGTCTATGCCCAATTTGCTCAATAACAGATTCTTACATAATATAAAAATGATGGTCCCTTCAGAAACTTAAGTTTCCAAATGAATTCACATTACAGCATTTTAAGATTTTTTCTGCTCATTGAAATAAACCTATGTATATAATAATTTTGCCTCAAGCGCTCCTTCTTTTCGTTGCGAAAGCCACAACTTAAAATGTCATAAGTTCCGTGCAATAAATTTCTATTTTGTTATTGTAGTTTGTCTGCAATGCACCCATTGCAGATGTATTCTCCTATTCTCTTCTTCTGGTTTTCCCGGTTGAACTAAAAGTAAAGTATTCGCCTTGGTGAACGACAATGACACAACACTTCGTATTTCACAACTAAGCACCTCAGTATAGCTGGGCAACTAACAAAACATAAAGAAATTCAATAAAATTGCGCAGTTTATACTCTTACTTCTTACAGAAAAAAAAGATTTGCGAAGTAAGAGCCGGATAATCATTATATGGATTTTTCGAATTATTCGTTCATAACAACCCTTGGTCTTCCTTGGTTTTGGTACACATATGACTTTTACGGCGGCTGTTACGTTTATTTTGAAAGTGACGACTGTCATAGAAACGACACTAGTATATTCGTTCCTAGCCTGGTACCTATGAAAAAAAATATTTCGATATGCAAAATTGTTATGTTGGTAATTAAGTGGATAAATAAATAAAAATATCAAATATTTTGAATAATTTTCATTTTGATTTAAATCACACTAAAATATTGCTTTGAGTATATACATATGTAGTTTTGTAAGCCGTAACCGTACAGTCTGAGGATTTTTCAGCGGCATGCAATTATTCATTATACATACCTACTTTACTTTAACATCCTTGCCGATTCTTGATCTTACAGAGTACCAGTTAAAGTTATTTTCAGATTTCTAACATTTTCAGTGTGAAATCGTGTACGTGTAGTTTTTATGAAGCTGTTGGTCCTTTGTAGCTATGACGTACGTACGTACAAACGTACATAGTTATGAAAGAGTTTTGCTGCTGTAAAGCTTATAGTCCATTCTGGGTGATGCGGCGATTCATTCTCCACTCCGGTGATTTGTATATTTCTGCACCGTTAACTTTCGGAGCGGTTGCGTTTGTACCGCACTTGTTCACTTTTTCTTCTGGTTTATTTTATTTTTGTCCTTCCGTGCGTTGCAACTTTTCCGTGCTTTGTAGTATTTAGATTGCATTTATGTAACTAAAGGCAGAGTCGCATTGCAGTAATTCTCATTACTTCTTACAAACTTTGGGAAAAAATAAAACAATATTGTGTTTTTATAACTCCAAAATTAAATTGAGAAAATGTTTCTGTTAAACATACACAAATAGGTACGTCTATACCGGAGGATTTTTGTATATCGAAGACTGAAGTTGTGACTTTAGACTGATTTTAGTGATTTAGGTGATTTTTCACTGTAACTGAAAAATCGCATACCGCAACTGCGATCCCTTTTTGTTAATAGCGATTCACTTATATGAATTGCAATAGCTGTTAGATTCTGTGCATTGCGAGTTTTTAACACTACAGTTTATTAGGGTTACTTGTGATCGCAATATCAGAATAGGATAACAGCAGAAAAGTAACAGCTTTCTTCAAGGTATGGTAAATACGTATATTTGATTTTTCGTCATAACGGTTTGAACTTTTAAGTGTAACGTTCCTACGATTTTTAATAATGGTAGAAATTTATCAAGAAAAAATAAGTGAAGTTTGGCATACTATGTTTCAAGAGGTACATAAAATATATGCAAAAAGTAATATTTACAAATCAAAGATTTCATAGAAAACTTCGTTAACAAATTTAACCCTGAACTTGCTTTGTTGGTCGATTCATCATCATTCAATCATCGTGTATTGTAAACAGCAGCAAAATAACAATGTCCGTCCAGGGTTAAAGAAATATGTCATCTACAGTGAAACTACCAGCCCAATATTTCTTACGGTCACTTGTACGATAACTGCTTAAGGATTTTTTAATTTAATTTAATTCTTTTATTTTATTTAAAGTTAAAATCAAACCAAGCATAAATGTAGAGTAGCAATCTCATACATTACATATGTACATTAGTAGTTTTAATTGCAATGACAATATGTCTCTTCTCTTAATTTTGTATGTACAGCGTTCAGGAATATATTTTTTCAGTTTCATAAAACAAACACCCTCAAAGTTATCTCGAAAACAGATAGAGTTTGTATACTAGACATTGTTAGAAATATCAAAGTTTTTTTGTAAAAGTAGGCAAATAAATTTTTTAGAAAACAAAAACTTTTATAATTTTTTACCTTAAACCTAATAATATTATATAGTGTAAACATGTGAGGGCGGCAGCAGAAAATTGCCATTTTGTTATATAAGTGGCCTAGGCAAGAAAATTGCAAGACTTTAAAAAGATATTATATATATAAAATATTTATTAATTTCCCATTTTTTAACACATTACGACTTTGAGTCATTCCAATGCCATTACCCTAAGAGATACATTTTAAACGCACAGGTACAGGCAGGCAATGAATAGTATCTTGCCTAGTTGAGACTTTTTTTAGAATTGTAATTTTGTTCAGAAGCTAACCGCTGTGGGCGTTATACCAATTTTTTTAAAGCACGAAAAATACCTTTAACCTCCAAGGTCAATTTGTTAATAAGTTGTATCAACCTAATCAAGAACGTTCAAATGAATTTCCGTACAAATTAACATCAAATATTATACAACTTAGTTGATAGTTCAGACCTATAATCATGGAAATATTTCGAAAATAAAAAAAAACATGTAATAGAATTTGAAATTAAAAAAAAGAATCTCTTCAGGCTTATTTATTGTACCTTACCCTACTTTTCCTTAACTTAAGGCAAGGCTTTCCAATTTGATAAATAAATAAAATTAAAACTTTACTCTTTTATAACTATCAATTTTACTATTCTTACTCTTTAACAGAATATTAATTCATAATATTTAAATTCCATTATAGCTGCAATCAGCACTCAAGGACTATAATTTTTCATCAGAATGCCACAATCTGCTAATGATCATTTAATAAGAATGAATTGATGGTTTTTCATTTCTGCATAACCTACCGGCAATTGAAAACTTTTATTTGGTAGATTGTTATTTAATCGTCGTCAGGTATGTATGTTATACACATATGCATTATCATTTCCACCACTTATGCGTATACTTTACTTACTTTATTCGTGTGGACACACAGGTGAACTGTTAACATAATGATAAATTATGCTTCGAATAATACTAAAACATCAAAAAATGATGGTTCAGTGCGACCGGATGAGGGTCCTCAACGACCGTTTTCATTAATATGCGGGTCGGTGGGACTTTCGTCCGTTTGTAAGACCATATGTCTACATGAAAAACTAATGCTTCGTTTGTATGAACAAAAAATTAGGTGAAATTAATTTATTGTAAATAATAAAAGATTTAAATTTTTGATGGTATCCCTAACGGCACTCTGTATAGTTTTTCTACATATAAACAAACTATAAGATTTCCTTATGGTATGATTTCCTTATAAAGTATGATAACTTTATACTTATTGAAAAATTAATATCACCAATTCTTATAAGTCAATTCAAACACTTTATCAATAAAAAAAAACGCATCCACAAAACTTTTACTTCATGTATACCTCTTTGATCACCGTGGCCTTAGTTAATACGGCCGTTTCTTAAATGACAACTGTCAAAATTTAAGCAAAATATATGGAATCCCGAGATACCGGCTCCTATAAAACCTTCTCACATACCGAGTAAACAATATAATGTCTCATAGGCTGTTATTTGATGATGTGATTTATCGCACTTTTAGAGGAGCGTCTTATAGGTGGAGTGAGCAGTGTTATCATCGAATTTCACCAATTTTCATACTATCGTAAGAAGGGTTAAAGAAATTTCTCCTGTGTAAATTTGTGTGATATATATCTAATGGTTTGGAAAATATATACATTAATGCCCACTTTTTAATAATTTTCTGCCCTTATAGTGATATTCTTATTGTGTTGCATTGTGTCATATTTAAGTTCTTTATCCTAATTTGCGGTTTAGATATGATAAGATCCTTTAGCGTTCTAGGTGTACGGACGTGTTTTGTATTTCAATCCGTGTATTCAGATTTGGCAAAAAGTAAACAATCCACAATAATAAATAAGATAAAAACAAACAATCAAATAAAAATCAGTGCACACAAATTGTTAATAAAAATATAAACAAATATAAAAAAACAGTAATAAGTGCTTCGCAGCCTAACCAGTAAAATCGTAGTCATTTCTTAAATGAATACTTCAGCTTCGTCGAGCCAACAAAAGCAACGCCTGGCAAAAACAAATGTGACGGCGATGATGAGACATCGCAGTGATCAGCTGAAATGGAAATTAAACAAAGTACGCAGATTTGCCTTACTGAGCAAAGAGTCTATGATAATGCGAAGAGTACCACAGTCGTGAATTTCAAACCCCCTCCAATCTATTTGCGTGAGCGTAGCTCAAATGTGCTTGTCTTCAAAATAAGCAATTTAGTAGGCACAAGCAATTTTCATATTGTGCCCTTGAAAAAAGGTAACATATGTACATATATGAAACAAAAATTCAAACATACACTGAAAAAAGTTTCATGGATGTTGTAAAATGCTTGTCAAATAACTAACACTAAACTTACCAACTGAAGGCCTAGTTGTTGTCATAAAAGGTATGGAGTCTTCGATAGACTCTAATGATGTTAAAGAAGCATTGGAAGAAGGTGGTTTTAATATTAAATCAGTGACAAACATTTTTAACAGGAACAAAGTCCCACAACCAATGTTCAAAATAAAATTGATGCCAAATTCTAGGAAAAATGAAACACATCTTATACACAAACTGCCAAGAGTATGAACACTCGAAATCATATTGCACCCTACGCAGTGTCTACGTGGTGTGTGGGGATTTACATTCCACATCAAACTACAGGGGTTGCCCTGTATATAAAGATTTAAAAAGAAATTGTCTGTCGGTATTCAAGCACGTCGTAACCAACTTTTAAATACTGCTCCTAACGAAAATATTGAAATCCCCGTTTATATTTCAAAAGCAGTAAATCTTAAAGACAATACTACTCAAGGGAGCTATGCAAACCTTGGTGAAAGGCAACACCGCACAAATGCAATTGCCCAACACCAACCGTTGAAACTATGATTTTCAATCTTATCCAATGTATGACACAATTTATGCAAAATATGATTCCAGAGATAATCAAAGCACAAAACCAAATGTTGCAAATTTTTTAAGTAAAAAATGAGCGTATTAAATATTGGTATATGGAATGCTCACGGTGTTAACCAACATAAATTGAAACTTATTACATTTCTGGGTGAAAATAATATAGATGTAATGCTATTGTCAGAAACGCATCTTACGAATAAAAACAATTACTGTATACCGGGATTTAGACTCTAGGTTACAAACCACTCAGATGGAAAGGCGCATGGTGGAACAGCAGTGTTGGTTAGAAACGGTTAAACCAGAACGCATTAGAATCTCATGCGACAGCGCAGTTACAAGCTACAACAATATATATAAAAAATCGTGGGGGTGACTTAAACCACCTCGTTTTAAAATTACAGATTGCGAATTTAAAGACAGAAAAAAAATGACTGACTTAATAGATTTGCTGTAGTCAAAAATATAGATAGATCGCCTATGACAGCTGATACATGTGCAGACTTATCATCTGATCATTCACCTGTAGTAATAAAGTGATACCAAGAGCCCATGTTATTTGAGCCAGAAGTTCCTCTAACATCTCATAAAATTAACTGGTTGAAGTATAGAATATATATCAGCAGCCACATCAATATTGATTGCAAAATATCTACAGAAAGGCACGTTGATGAAAGTATAGGAGAATTTAATGATATAATACTTAACTACTGCAGCTGTATTGGCAACATAAAAAAAGAAACAATAAATCAATTGGTTTTAGAAAGATCACTAATAATGAAGTAGAAAAGCTTAAAAATGAGAAAAGGCGAGCTAGACGTGAATGGCAGTTAAGTCCTTAGCCTTTAACTCTGCTTCAACTAAAATCTGCTTTACGTAAGTTAAAAAAAGCGCTTAAACGCGCGGAAAAACACAACACTGCAATTTTTTTTAAGAAACCGTGTTGAAATTCTAGCAAGCAAAACTCCCTTTAGAAAGCCTAAAAGTCTTTTAAGCCACTAGTAGATTCCAACATTCCTCTAAGACAGTTGAATAGTAATTGGGCACAAAGTGATAAGGAAACACCAAATTGCTTTGCAAATCACCCAGAAAAGAAAAATCCATTATTTTACGAGAAAACTCGATTTTCGAGTAGAATCGGAATCGAGTTTACCATCCCTACTGGCAGCTATCGGAGCACATATAAAACCTCCGCACAATAACCACCAAAAAAAAATGATTTTTTTCCATGTAATTTATATGGAAGACACAAAATTTGAAATAGGCACCTCTTAATATTAATATTAAGAGCTCATCTTTTGAGTGACTTTTTTTTTTACACATTTCGAAAGTTTTGAGCCTGTTTTTCAGTTGAAAAAAAAGGTTGCCTCAAAATGGCACACTCTAATATACATATATAATAAATACTTCAGTATAATATAAAAAAATATAGGTTCTTGTTCTTAAAACTACAAATTTTGTACTGAGCTTGACTAATAATTGTATTACAATAATCTTTTTCACAGGCAAACACGCCTGAATTTTTGAATTGCAAATTGGTCGATTGGTCGTCTGATTCGATGCATAGAATAGCTAAGCTATTGAGTCTATTTGCACTCATTGTAGAACGTAAGTAGCTTTTAACTCTTTTCAAACAAGAAAACGATCGTCTTGCGCTACAGTTTGTTACAGCTAAAGTAATAAATATTCGATATGCAATTTCTACGTTCGGAAAGGTCTTTCGTTCTCTCTATTATCCAAATTGCCAAATTTAATAATAACTGAGAACTTTTCATAAATATTTACATATACAACACACCTTTTTCGCAATTCAGAATCTAGATTGTCAAGAATGACATTAAAAGTGTTGACTCTAAGGTGGTCTCGACCTGACAGTTGTACATCTCCATCCCGTGATTCATCAGCATGTAATTTTCTGTTTCTTTTTCTAGAAACAGTCGTTTTATATTCTTTTATCTCTGATATATTTAAAGCAGTTTTTTCATAGATTTCGAATTCATTACTCATATCAGCAACAACTTTGATCAAACCACGATAATCGTCGATCACGTCAGCAATGCTACAGTCAACTTTCTGCAATCTTTGACTAATAGCATTGAATCGCGAGAGTAAAACACTCTGCATAAATGCTGTTTCAAGTGGCTCCAATTGAATTCGTAAACCTTTAGCTTCTTCCACATTTTCTTCAATAATAATCAAAGTCCGATTATTTCGTCGAAATGTTGATTAAGTACATGAACAGCTTCATAACGAGCTGACCATCTGGTTGCAGACAAAGATTGTAACGCAATTCTTTTTCCAGTATGAAATTGTAAAACTTCCCAGCGGTGCGTCGATGCAGTAAAGAAGTTATATAAAGTTTGTACAGTATTAAAGAAAGAAGCAGCTTCTGGCGCGCATTCTACTGCGTGAACTCCAACTAAATTCATAGAATGAGCAGCACAAGGAGCATGTTCTGCAAGATCATTAATTTCTGTTATCTTCCTGCCCCTGATGTTAAGTGGTGAAACGCGCTCATCCAAAACAGTAAATATCCCAAAATTGAGATATCCCTAAATTTTCGGCATCGTGAACCTTCTCTATAAACATACGTCTCCGCTATTATTTTTATAAAATAATTTCGATGTTTCTCGTCTGCCAGCTGTCAACTGACAGCTCACTTTTTTTCTACTTTCCAAATTTTGCCGCTCTGGGCACTAGCCCCGACTGCCCCTAGTGTAAATCCACCACTAAATGTACTATGAACCTTTCAGAGAGCCGAATTATGCTCACTTTTTCAAACAATTAAAAACCTCCGACCGCCCTTTATAAAACGATTCATTGTGCGAAATAACAATTTTGTTATTTAAGATGTGAGCTTAGATATGACAAATGATAGGTTTTCGATTAATTGCATTTTGGTGGCGTGACAATGATCCTATTTCGCCCATCTGCCCAGTAATACCTATATGAAATTTCATTCAGACAACTCTTGGTTTTTACAACATGATAATGTACCGTCGCATACTGCATTGATTCTTCCTTAGTTTTAAACTTCGTGTGACTAGTGGCTATTCAGCAAACTCAAACCACCACTCCGGGGAACTGTTTTTAGACGATTGAAGACATTAAATGTGAATCACCACGCGCATTGAAGTGTTTCCCGAAATTGACTTTAACAACTGTTTCGAGCATTGGAAAAAACGTTGGCAGAAATGTATTAGGGCCAAGCGGGATTACTTTGAAGGGACGATGTAGATTATGAAAAATAAATTAATAATTTTAAAAGTGTGAACTATTTTTTGCCAGTAGTAGTAAATATATTATAAAGGGCGATCCATTTCGTGGTTTTCTACTTTTTAAAAAAAAAAAAAACAGATAAAAACAACAAATCCAGATCGGGATTGTCCCCATAGACTTCAGACTTTACATATATCTCCTCCTTCTTTACTGGCGTAGACACCGCTTACGCGATTATAGCCGAGTCAACAATAGGGCGCCAGTCGTTTCTTCTCTTTGCGACGTGGCGCCAATTGGATATTCCAAGCGAAGCCAGGTCCTTCTCCACTTGGTCCTTCCAACGGAGTGGAGGTCTTCCTCTTCCTCTGCTTCCCGCGGCGGGTACTGCGTCGAATACTTTCAGAGCCGGAGTGTTTTCATCCATCCGGACAACATGACCTAGCCAACGTAGCCGCTGTCTTCTAATTCGCTGAACTATGTCAATGTCGTCGTATATCTCGTACAGCTCATCGTTCCATCGAATGCGATATTCGCCGTGGCCAACGTGCAAAGGACCATAAATCTTTCGCAGAACTTTTCTCTCGAAAACTCGCAACGTCGACTCATCGGTTGTTGTCATCGTCCAAGCCTCTGCACCATATAGCAGGACGGGAATTATGAGCGACTTATAGAGTTTGGTTTTTGTTCGTCGAGAGAGGACTTTACTTTTCAATTGCCTACTCAGTCCGAAGTAGCACCTGCTGGCAAGAGTAATCCTGCGTTGGATTTCCAGGCTAACATTGTTGGCAGTGTTTACGCTGGTTCCATGATAGACGAAATTATCTACAACTTCAAAGTTATGACTGTCAACAGTGACGTGAGAGCCAAGTCGCGAGTGCGACGACTGTTTGTTTGATGACAGGAGATATTTCGTCTTGCCCTCGTTCACTGCCAGACCCATTTGCGTTGCTTCCTTGTTCAGTCTGGAGAAAGCAGAACTAACGGCGCGGGTGTTGAGACCGATGATATCAATATCATCGGCATACGCCAGCAGCTGTACACTCTTATAAAAGATGGTACCTGCTCGATTAAGTTCTGTAGCTCGAATAATTTTCTCCAGCAGCAGATTGAAGAAGTCGCACGATAGCGAGTCGCCTTGTCTGAAACCTCGTTTGGTATCGTACGGCTCGGAGAGGTCCTTCCCGATCCTGACGGAGCTTTTCGTGTTGCTCAACGTCAGTTTACACAGCCGTATTAATTTTACGGGGATACCAAATTCAGACATCGCGGCATAAAGGCAGCTCCTTTTCGTGCTGTCGAAAGCAGCTTTGAAATCGACGAATAGGTGGTGAGTGTCGATTCTCCTTTCACGGGTCTTTTCCAAGATTTGGCGCATGGTGAATATCTGGTCGGTTGTTGATTTACCAGGTCTGAAGCCACACTGATAAGGTCCAATCAGCTTGTTGACGGTGGGCTTTAATCTTTCACACAATACGCTCGACAGAACCTTATATGCGATGTTGAGGAGGCTAATCCCACGGTAGTTGGCGCAGATTGTGGGGTCTCCTTTTTTATGGATTGGGCATAGCACACTTAAATTCCAATCGTTGGGCATACTTTCGTCCGACCATATTTTGCAAAGAAGCTGATGCATGCACCTTATCAGCTCTTCGCCGCCGTATTTGAATAGCTCGGCCGGCAATCCATCGACCCCTGCCGCTTTGTTGTTTTTCAGTCGGGCAATTGCTATTCGAACTTCTTCATGGTCGGGCAATGGAACGTCTGCTCCATCGTCATCGATTGGGGTATCGGGTTCGCCTTCTCCTGGTGTTGTGCGTACACTGCCATTCAGCAGGCTGGAGAAGTGTTCCCTCCATAATTTAAGTATGCTCTGGACATCGGTGGCTAGATCAACTTGGGGGGTTCTAAAAGAGTATGCTCCGGTCTTGAAACCTTCTGTAAGTCGCCGCATCTTTTCGTAGAATTTTCGAGCATTACCCCTGTCGGCCAGCTTATCGAGCTGTTCGTACTCACGCATTTCGGCCTCTTTCTTCTTCTGTCTGCAAATGCGTCTCGCTTCCCTCTTCAACTCTCGGTATCTATCCCATCCCGCACGTGTTGTGGTCGATCGTAACGTTGCGAGGTAGGCAGCCTGTTTTCTCTCCGCTGCGACACGGCACTCCTCGTCGTACCAGCTGTTCTTTTGCACTTTCCGAAAACCAATGGTTTCGGTTGCAGCTGCACGTAAGGAGTTTGAAATGCCGTTCCACAGTTCCCTTATACCGAGTTGTTGACGAGTGCTCTCAGAGAGCAGGAGTGCAAGCCGAGTGGACAATCTTTCGGCTGTCTGTTGTGATTGCAGCTTCTCGACGTCGAACCTTCCTTGTGTTTGTTGGCGTGCGTTTTTTGCTGCACAGAGGCGGGTGCGAATTTTGGCTGCAACAATATAGTGGTCCGAGTCGATGTTAGGACCTCGGAGCGCACGCACATCTAAAACACTGGAGACGTGTCTTCCGTCTATCACAACATGATCCGTCTGGTTGGAGTTTTTTCGATCCGGAGACAGCCAGGTAGCTTGATGTATCTTTTTATGCTGGAATCTAGTACTACAGATAACCATATTTCGGGCCCCGGCGAAGTCGATCAGCCTCAACCCATTTGGGGATGTTTCCTCGTGGAGGCTGAATTTACCGACCGTAGTGCCAAAGATACCTTCTTTGTCCACCCTGGCGTTGACGTCGCCAAGCACGATTTTGACATCGTGGCGGGGGCATCTCTCATAAGTGCGCTCCAAGCACTCATAAAAGGCATCTTTAGTCACATCGTCCATCTCTTCCGTCGGGGCGTGGGCGCAAATCAGCGATATGTTGAAGAACCTCGCTTTGATGCGGATTGTGGCTAGACGTTCATTCTCCGGAGTAAATGATAGTACTCGGCGACGGAGTATCTCTCCCACCACGAATCCAACACCAAACTTGCGCTCCTTTATATGGCCACTGTAGTAGATGTCACAAGGACCTACTCCTCTCTGTCCTTGTCCCGTCCATCGCATCCATCGCATCCTTTATTTTCATGAGGATATCAACCAGCTGGGCAGCGGCACCTTCCCAATTAAGGGACTGGACATTCCAGGTGCATGCCCTTAGTTCGTAGTCCTTATTTCGTTTGCCATGGTCGTCATCAAAAGGGGGGTCTCTCATCCGAGGCTTATAGTTGATTTTCATTGGGGGTGTTTTTTTACGTGGCGGATCCCAAACCCAGCGCACAACCCTAAATAGGGGGTATTTCGCCTTCTCACTTTAGCTCGCCTTCGAACGGATGTTCTTAGGCTACCCAGAGGATACTTGGTCAAAGACCGGAAGTCGTGAGCTGCTTGAGTCATATGTAAAAGAATCGTTTCTGGCCACTCCCAAGTGAATGGCGATCAGAGAACTTTCCTCACTTGCGTGAACTTCTACACATGACTCCATCCTCCAAGCGGTCCCCAAAATGTTAAATTATCTTCTCACTGAAATGTTCTCTCTATAAATTCATTGATTGAAGCCATGTGTGGGAAGTGGCGCCGTCTTATCGAAACCAAATATTGCCGAGATCACGAGCATCGTTTTGTTTTACCGAATACTCGCTTAATTTCCATTGCCATTATGTCTGGTGGCATATGACGCCAGCCGCCTGATGTGATACAGTGCGGTAAACACATGCAGCTCTGATTGCGTTCAGTCGGACTATTGACTTCGCTCTTTCTGCGTATGTTTTCTGCTGCAGCGCTGTCCCCCATATGGGTGCAGGATAATACAATTAAACCTTAACAATACAAAAAGTATCAGCATTAGCGACTAAGGCCATCAGCTTCATAACTTATTAAATAAATTTACTAAAATAATTGTCTTACATTATCACACTTCAAAAAATTAATTTACATATAAATTTAACAAAGTCTTTAATGTTAGAATGTGTTACATTTGTTAAAAATTCACTTAAGTTAGCATTAATAAGTTCTAATCTGACGTAATCTAATGATTGACAGTTTACACTTAAATGATGAACAGTGAAGTTCTCCAAGTATAAGCAGTCAGGCTGTAAGGACTTTTCCAATAAATGTTTGTGAGTTAGTCTGATGTGACCAAGTCAAAAGCGTCTTTTGGAAATTGTAGTAGGAAAGATTGGAGCACATCGATAGGGATTCATGTTTCTGTAGTACGAATAATAGGCCCAGCAACCTTTTTCGGCTTCATGATAAAAGTTTTTAGCTACATTTCTGATGTAATTTTTTGCTAATGATATTAATGAGTTTTAAGGGAGATGTAGTTGCTAATTTTGCTTCGGAGTCTGCTAGAGTGTTCCCTTGTATGCCGTTATGACGGGATATCCATGACAGTTTAATTTTTCCGACGTTGGCAGAAAGTATATCTCTGATTTGGCAACTCGTTTGATAAAAAAAATTTACGCTAAGGATAGCTTTAAGTGATGATAATGAGTCACTGAAGATTATATGCTTGTCTCTACTCTTTTGTGCTATCTTGCAAGCACGAAGGATGGCTGTTGCTTCCGCCGTAAAAACTGAGGCGAAAGGTGGTAATATAGCAGACATTATTCCTGCATTCTTTATCTTTATTGGGTGCTTATATTTAACCATATTCAATATTTTTATGTTATTACATAAATATAGACTGACTCGCTTTGGCTAAAAGTAGTCGTCTGTTCCGGCTTGGTCCACCATTGTTAGTCATTATCCTCGTTAGCGCCGCCGTTACCCTTGATGCTTTTTCACAGATTTTGTCTATATGCGTCTTGTAACTTCACCTCGGGTCTATCATCACTCCCAGATACCTCAAAGATTGCTGTATAGTAATGGTATATCCGTCAATATTGAGTGTGGCGACCTCTCGTTTCTTCCGCTTATCCAATTATTTGCACCTCCTTGGGTAAAGAGTGGCGCAGACAGCTTGACACGACTTACGCGTGATCTGTCAACAAAAGGCCATTGAAACAAGTCTTCTTCTTCTCTACTGGCGTAGACACCGCTTACGCGATTATATCCGAGTTAGCAACATCGCGCCAGTCGTTTCTTCTTTTCGCTACGTGACGCCAATCGGATATTCCAAGCGAGACCAGGTCCTCGCCAGTAGTTGTATATTCTTATAAAAGATTGTACCTGCTCGATTAAGTTCTGCAGCTCGAATAATTTTCTCCAGCAGCAGGTTGAAGAAGTCGCACGATAGCGAGTCGCCTTGTCTGAAACATCGTTTGGTATCGAACGGCCCGGAGAGGTCCTTCCCGACCCTGACGGAGCTTCAGGTGTTGTTCAACGTCAGTTTACACAGCCGTAGTTTTGCGTGGATACTAAAATCAGACATCGCGGCATAAAGGCAGCTCCCTTTCGTGCTGTTGAAAGCAGCTTTGAAATCGACGAAGAGGTGGTGTGTGTTGATTCTCCTTTCACGGGTCTTTTCCAAGAATTGACGCATGGTGAATATCTGGTCGGTTGTTGATTTGCCAGGTCTCAAGCCACACTGATAAAGTCCAATCAGTTTGTTGACAGTGGGCTTTAATCTTTCGCACAATACGCTCGATAGAACCTTATATGCGATGTTGAGGAGGCTTATCCCACGGTAGTTGGCGCAGATTGTGGGGTCTCCTTTTTTATGGATTGGGCATAGCACACTTAAATTCCAATCGTTGGGCATCCTTTCGTCCGACCATATATTACAAAGAAGTTGATGCATGCTCCTTATCAGTTCTTCGCCGCCGAGTTGGAATAGCTCGGCCGGCAATCCATCGGCCCCTGCCGCTTTGTTGCTCTTCAGGCGGGTAATTGCTATTCGAACTTCTTCATGGTCGGGCAATGGAACGTCTGCTTCATCGTCAACGATTGGGGAATCGGGTTCGCCTTCTCCTGGCGTTGTATGTTCACTGCCATTCAGCAGGCTGGAGAAGTGTTCCCTCCATAATTTAAGTATGCTCTGGGCATCGGTGACTAGATCACCTTGGGGGGTTCTACAAGAGTATGCTCCGGTCTTGAAACCTTCTGTAAGCCGCCGCAACTTTTCATAGAATTTTCGAGCATTACCCCTGTCGGCCAGGTATCGAGGGCAAGACGAAATATCTCCTAATCTCCTAACAAACAGTCATCACACTCGCGTCTTGGCTCTCACGTCACTGTTGTCAGTCATAACATTGAGGTTGTAGATAATTTTGTCTATTTAGGAACCAGTATAAGCACCACCAATAATGTCAGCCTGGAAATCCAACGCAGAATAACTCTTGCCAGCAGATGCTACTTAGTAGGCAATTGAGAAGTAAAGTCGCCTCTCGACGAACAAAAACCAAACTCTATAAGTCACTCATAATTCCCGACCTGTTATATGGTGTAGAGGCTTGGGCGATGACAACGTCTGATGAATCGTGAAAGATTTATGGTTCTTTGCGAGTTGGTCGCTTCGAATATCGCATTCGATGGAACGATGAGCTGTATGAGATATACGACCACATTAACATAGTTCAACGAATTAAAAGACAGTGGCTACGCTGGCTAGGTCATGTCGCCCGAATGGACGAAAGCACTCCAGCTCATAAAGTATTCGACGTAGTACCCGCCGGGGAAAGCAGAGGAAGACCTCTACTCCGTTGGAAGGAGCAGGTGGAGAAGGACCTTGGAATCTCCAATTGGCGCCACCTTGCGAAAAGAGGAAACGACTGGCACGTTGTTGTAAACTCGGCTATAGCCGCGTAAGCGGTTTCTACGCAAATAAAAAGAAGAAGTATAATCTGTGTTGGGAATCGATTCACCACTGTTTCACTTAAAGAAATGGTCATTTTGTTCCCCTTGTTGTGCGTGAATTGTTGCACATGTACTCAAGTTGTCAATATTTTCTTCTGTTAAGTAAATATGTCCTGTTTCTATATTAATTCGGCTAAGGAAGTCACCAACTCAATTTTCTTTGCCTTTTATATAGTTAATGTTTATATTATATTCACCCAATTTCAGTAGCCTTCGTTGTAACCTGGGATTGATATCCTTCCCTTTATATTTGTGGTACATCAAGACTAGTGGTTGATGGTCAGTTGAAAGGTAAAATACTATGACGAACAATTATTTTTCTACTGTTGCGTATTTTCTTTCATGATCATTAAGGGTTCTAATTGTGTAGCTAATAGGACGGTCATTCCCCATGAGGACTGCTCTTACAGCAAAGTCACTTACATCCGTTACCAACTTAAATTTCTTTAAAATATCTGGGTAACTTATGAATCTTTTCCTAGCATAATCTTTTATAAATTTTCTATAGTAGCCAGTGATTCCCAGAACTTGCTTGATTTGTTTTTGCGTTTCCGGCAGTTTTAATAATTAATTGTTTTAATTTTAATTGGGGTGGGTTCTGGTAAAAGAATGTGGCCCAAAAATTCAGCTTCCTTTGAAAAGTATTTGCATTTGTCAATCTGATCTTTTATATATGAATGTGTTCTTTGAAGCTTGTGCTAAAGATTAATATGTCGTCCAGGTAAACGACGCATATTTTATTTACTTTCCAAAGAAAGCAGGACCTTTTAAATTTAGCGCCCCCTGGTGGCGCCATCTATATGTCGACTGGTGCATTAGAATCTGCCATCTTTATCGATTGTCTAGTTTATGACATTTCATTTATTGGAAGTGAAGTTATTGCATTTCAAGTGTCAGTATGTTTGTGTTATCGGTGCGAAAATGAGCATCGAACAAAGAGCCAACATTAAATTTTGTTTTAAAATTGGTAAAACTTTTTCTGAACCGTTTCAATTGGTGAATTAAGTTTATGGCGATGATTTCCTATCCCGTAGCAGAGTACGAGTGATTTCATGTGGGCCGATGAAAATCCGTGATCACCGGAAATTCTATAAAAACTGTGTGTGAATTCATGAAAAATCAGCATTGAAGCTCATGGAAATGGAATTTAACATCTTCAAAACATCGATTTACCGCATTTTGGCCGAACATTGTGGCTTACGAAAGGTGCGTGCATAGTTTGTTCCACACAAATTGACTGACGACCAAAAATTGCTCAGAATCCAACATTCGATGGACGCTTGTGACCGATTATTTGACCAAAAATCACATTTTAACCATTAACCGCTCCCCGTATTCACCTAATATGGCACCGTACGACTTCTTCTTTTTCGGAAAAATGCATTTGCCCATGACAGGAAAGCGTTATGCAGACGTAGAGGCCATTCAAAAGGCTTGCACCGGCATACTGGCGGCCATACCGGCCAACGAGCTAAAACACTCATTCGACATGCTTATGGACTGTTCAAAAAGGTGTATTGAAGCAGAAGAAAACTATTTTGATTAAAATAAATTAAGGGTATTCAGACCGAAGCCTGTTAATTTGGTAATTCGTTAGTTGATACTTCGTTAAACTGTGAACATACTTTTTGTTCTACCTCTGTAGTATGGTAAATTTTATTCCGAAACAGCTGATTCAATTTTTTAAAGAGTAAAAATGCCTCAATAAAGTGCAAAATCAAAAATTGTCAGTCATTTAATTGAAAATTACGTGGAGCAGATCAAATTTATTACTGGTAAGTACTTTAAATTGATGTACAGAGGAGCAAGAGAACAGCTGATGTGATATTACCGAGTAACGAAACAATTATCAAGCTTGCCAGATGGATAGTTCGTTACTCGGTAGAACGATAGTCTGTTAATTTTACAAAAACAAAATACATGTGTTGTCGAATAACGACTAACGAATTAACAAGGCTGGTCTGAATACCCCTAATGATTTTGCCGAAAAAAACCATTTGTTCTGTTTTTTTTTTTAGGTCCGGTTTACTTTGGAACGCACCTTGTATTAATTCTCTTAATACTGAGTTTATCTGCCTTTGGAATGTAACATATTCTTTAGTTTTTTTTTTTTTTGTTTCAATTCTTTTTATTTATTGAATCTGCTTTTTGTTTTGAAAGCCTAACAATAAGTAATAAAATCTTAAACCTATTTAAAAATTAGACACGTTCAGGCAAATGATTGAGCTGTTTTGGTGATACATTGCTCGGCCAAAATGCGATAAATCTTTTAAGGCGTGTTTGATCGCAGGAATGGACCAAAGCATTAGCCAAAGGGTTTGGGTGATCACGGAGTTTAGATATATATTTAATTCTGCAGTCTTCTACTTCTTTCCTTACCATAGAAATACCAAGGTCTTTATGGATATTTTCATTACGCATGTACCATGGTGAACACGTGATTGATCTAAGCATTTTTGATTGGAACCTTTGTATTATGTCTATATTAGTTGCACAGGTCGTACCCCACAGTTGAATGCCATACATGCAAGTTATTTTACTAGATATATGTTTTTTCCACGGAAGTCTTCTATCTAGGTGAATACCAAGATAAGTTACTTCATTCGCTTGGGGTACTAAAATATTGTTAATTTTTACTGCCGGACACATTTTTGGTCTAAGCGAAAATGTAACCTGCTTACACTTTTGTTCATTTACATTTATACGCCAGTTGGCTAGCCAGTTGGCTAGCTATTATGTGGCATTTGTTACGGCTCACTATAACTGTGTCGTCCGCAAAAGTAGAAGTTAATACATTGTTAGCTGTTGGAAGATCTGCTGTATATATGATGTATAGTGTTCTTTAGTCGGAAGGAATTCGATTAAACCCATAATGGCCTAAAGGTGTGGAAAATGCTGGTTTTTTCTATCTTCTTCTTTGACTAATACGTGATGAAAACCTTTAGCTAGATCAAGGGTTGTAAAATATGGGGCTTTACCCAGTTTACCTAAAATATATTCTCTATATTTGGGACGGGCAATTTATCATTTACAGTGATTTCGTTAAGTTTGCTATAATCGATAGCAATACGCCACTTTTTCTTACCTGAATTGTCCGATTTTTTTGGGACAATCTATAAAGGGGAATTGTATGGTGACGTACTTTCAACAATAATATTTTGTTGATATAGTATCATCAATTTGATTGTTGTTCTCCTCTTAATGAATCATCAGATATCTGTATATTTTGGATTCGTTCGTTGTGGTGATAATTTCGTGTTGTACTTCGTGGGCATGGCTTAACAGTTCGCCTTTCTTTCAATATTTTCGGATTCATCTTGCTCTTCTTTCATAACAACTCTTATGAGTTTGCCTAGTACTTCAGTGCCGATTTCCTGACTTTCTATTGCATGAATACTTTTATATTTATAAGGACAGACATTTAAAAAATGAATTTAATTTTTATTTATTTATAAGTAATTTTCTTCCAAGTTGATTATTGTGCATAATTTTCTTAAGATATTTTGAAACGTGGTGAGTTTCCAAGGCATTATTGAATTCTTTTGGTATTTCTCAAATAACCTCATATTCTGTATAACTCAGCCCATTTATTGTATTAAATTTAATTGGTTTCTGTAACTTAAATTTTTTTTAATTCGGAAGTTCGTCTTTGTCTAAGAGTGATGTCGTTGATCCTGTGCCGATTAAACATTGGTGAGGTGGTTTTACCTTGAAAATGTCGATCCATTTATTCCTGATGCTGGCTTTTGTTGGTTTTGCCTGTTTCCAAATGGCGAATATTACCGTTCTGATTTAATTTCTCTAAATTGTGTGTCATATTTTTCATAAAAAAAAATGTCTCCTGGTTTCTAAGTTGTTTCCACCAGTCTTCAAGTGTATATTATGCTTCCCTAAGTGTTTCTATATTGCTCGATAAGTGAGGTCTATGTTCGCTAGAAATGTCTTAAGTGTTATTGATTAATTTATAGCTTGACAGAATTCCTGCGGCTTAAAGCCATACTGCTCATATTTTATGTATATTTAACTGGTCTAATATATTATAATAAGGACTTACATTGTTATTTATCGCGTTAATTGCCCTGAAATACAATTAATGGTAGGACTCCATGATGCCAAAATTTGCTAACAGTTCTTTTTTTATCCTTTCCCATGTCAGTGATGTTCCTAATTCTCGTATTACGTTGAGTGCATCACCCTGCAAATTATTGATTACGCATCGCTGAAATACGAATTCTTTGAATGCGGTGTTCTCGAAGAATATTTCGACTTCTCGTATGAAAGACATAAGGTCGTTGTCGTCATTGCCTCTAAATTCTTTTATCATGTTGGCTTCCTTTAACAACATGGGATTATTTGTTGAGTTATTAGTTGCTTCTGTCACGATTAAGTTAATGTCGTTGCTTTCGTCACTCAATTTTATTTAAGAATTTTTGAGTTAGTTTAATATAAAAAACGCGTTTTTTATAATACTTAGCTTTGCTTAGGATCGCTCAGTTTAAGGCATTTTTACTTTATTTTGAAGTCTCTTCGCCTTTGTTAGTTATCACTGTCACTTCAACCATGTATGTTGGCTGTGGAGTTGACGCAATGTATGTCGTATGTCGGTGGAGTTGACATAGCTCGCGCGAAACAGTTGCGCTCGACGTCGTGCCCAGTTAACGCAACCCCGACCGCCAGCCGAGGTAGCGAAAAGGCAGCGCTTTCGACCACCCAGACACAAACCGCAAGCGGAAGAGCGGGCAAACCACGCCGCAAACCCAGTTCTAAAAGGCTGAATGGCAACAGCACAAAGGCAGCCAGAGCCAACCCTCAGCACCAAATCCCACTGTGTGGAGGGGAGACGGCGCATGAGAGAGGTATTCAAAGGCACTGAGTAAGCAGCGGTGCAGGTTTCACATCGCCGTTTCAAAATGTTGATCTGTCGCAAGAAAAGAAAATGAAAAATATTTGAAAATGAACTAGTTTTCAAAGAAAATTAATTTTGAAAGCCTACCTGCATTGCTGGACGAGATCTCGCCACTGCAGGAACCCGTTTGCAATTTATCAAGTCCATTGCAATTTAAGTTGTCGAATTAATTTTTGTTTTGAATCGGTTTTCTAATTGATTCTGCGCTAGCTCCATAGAAAGTTCTTTCAAAAATATTCTGCGCTTTTCAGACTTATGGGTGTTCCACATAGGGTGACTTAGATCAAACATCCTGAGCGCAAGTTCAGCAATATCCCGGATATTATAAAGTAATGCCATGGGTCAGCGATTTGTTTTTATTTTGCCAGAGAATCCACGTAGTATTTTGTCAAAAGTATCAACACCACCTTTAGGATCATTATAAGGCAATGTATGACTTATGTTGTTTTTGTTACAGGATTTACATCTTCGCTGTCATGGGTAATTGAAAGCACTAGCACGTTTTTCTTCGAATGTGTTGTTAACTTCTTCAAAGGATGTAAATAGTTTTGATAGTTGTGTCTTGCCAATATCTTATTTTTTTGAAACTGAAACTCATATTTGCCTATATTATTCTTTCAGCTTTCCTATTCGTCTCAAGGGCAAAACCTTCAACAATATACGCTGGGAAGGAATGGTGATGCTGATTGTATATGCATTACCAATGCCAATTCCGATCGCAGTTTTTCACCTTGCCTTGGCTTTGACCACCATACAGTTTGATTGTTTCCTTCCCAAACCACAATATTTTTCTCCACAATTACCCTCAATAACCGTATTTGACATTTCTGTTTTCGTCAGGGTCCGGTTCTACAACAGCCTCCTCGCGGATATATTCTTGGAAAAGTAGATCTCTAATGAGCTAAGCATTATCATCTCCGAAGCCGGACCGGTTACTGGGTATCGATTCGTGGTCACCACCAAATTTAGGTTCTCTTTCACCGTCATCACCGCTTTCATTAGAATTCAAATAATTTGATATATTCACCTCATCTTCTTCCGTCAATTCACGCAATAAGTTGGCCAAATAAATCTCCTATTCTTCACACATTTAAAAAAATTAGCGCTAAAATTTTGTCAACTTATAACTAAAACTACAGTTTATCACAATGCTGAAAATAAGTCAAATTAGACTGCCCAAACCCCAGAAAATCAATATCAAAAATGAGAATGGGCACTGAGTGTTTAACTCACGGTTCTAAGGGGCCATCCATAAATTACGCCACACGAATTTAAGGACTTTTTAACCCCTCCCCCCATCCTTGTCACAAGTTGTCATGATGCTTGGAGATTTAATAATATCTGTAGTAAAAATGGAGCAAACTTAGTGTCGTTGTCATCACCCGCTGTGACTCCATAACCTTCTGATGTCTGTTTAATTAACACATGTGGTGGTAAAAATCCTTCTTTTAATAATTTCCAAAGACTAGAACGTCTTACACTGCAACATGCAATAGTTTCACATTTAAATATTTGTAAAAAATATTGCGACTCACGTAAAATTATCAATGACTAACTTGCTCCAAATGTCAGCCAACACATTGCGCGCACTTTCGAAGTTTCGTTTTTCTAGATCTAAGCCAGTAGTTCCATTACTTGAATCAAGATGTGACCCAAAATCATCATGATTTAGTAGTACACCAGTAAGTTCGCGACTGAGAGGTGCCATGCGTCCTTCAAATCTGTTAAATGCACTCCTTCCTGGGGCATTTGTAGCTATATAAATTGCATCTAAATGAAAATCTTTAAAATACGAGTATACCTCAGCAAGTTATACTTGTAAGAAGCAGGGGCAGTAAAAAGCTTCTTACAACTTAAGTATTAAAAAACAAAGATTGTGTTTATAAATGTTTAATATTTTTTGTTTACCTATAAATTTCACGTTTGTACATCATAAATTTTGAAATGTGATGTCACAAAGCGGAATGAGCACCGGCTTCTCATTGAACCGATCCTCTAGTGGCCGTCAACGTGGAAGTTGCTCAGATAATCCTGCTGATCCAAGAGGTTAGGGGCCTCAAGATGGATTCCAACAAGGTAATCTGGGATCTTTCCAGCGGAGACCTAGAACTTGTGAAGTTTTAAAGAACAACATTGACTACTTTTGTATTTCAGGGTTCTTGCCACAGGATCTAGCATCAACGTATTTCCCGGTATAGTGAGTTACTGCATGCGACACAAGCTGCCCCTAATCTAGGATGTGATGCGAGCGTCCATCACACGAAGTGGGGCAGTACGGACTGCAACACACGAGGTAAGTTTCTTTTAGAATACATAATTAGTAGTAACTTAGCTATAGAAAACGTGAGGTGTGAACCCACCTTCGTCATAATAAGTAGGAGAGAGGTGCTTGACATCATCTTGAGCAAAGAGCCTGTGAAGGGAATGGTCTCACAATGAAGGGTGTCAACGGAGCCCTCCATGGTGGATCATAGAGACATAAGGTTCTCGCTAAAGGAAGAGGGCAGACATCTCTAGACGTAATCCTTGGAACGCAAACTGGGATACCTTCCGGGGTATGCTAAGTAGGAATTTGTGCGTGAAGGGGTTGTCTGTTAATAAAGTTACGGGTCCAGGACGGGAGAGTAGGTCGTCTGCGAAACCAGTCTATCATGGACGCACACCACTGCAGCTGCCCTCTGAAGATGACTGTCGTGGCGCATCAGTCCCTAGTGGTCAAGCAAACTCTCAGATCATACGGAGAAGGTACAGAGGCTGTTTAACAAAATGAAACGTACGGGATCTGGGAAGATTACAGGGGCAACATAATCTTATATAACAAGGAGGTTAGGTTATATTAGGTCTACAAAGCAGGCAAGCTTTAGGAGCCACCTCGCTCAGATTGGGTAATCGGAAGGTAATTATTTACTGTGGATTCGATCAAGTGGGATATGGCTTCGTTCGAGAAATTCAAGTATCTGAAAATGGACGGCACATTGCTGCACTTTTACAACAGGCAGAGCAGGTTCCACTGCCATACCTTGTTCGTCTGATGAGAGATAGCCGCGAAATGGCGTACATCCCGGAAATATGGAGGACCGCGAAGGTGATCTTCATACCCAAAGTAGAAAGAAAAAAATATTAACTTTTATTATTAGTATTTATTAGTCTAATTTCCTTCTTACTAAAAAGTATGGAAACGATCGTAGATCCTGAAATAAGGTAAACATGTTATACAGCAGGCAGATCAACCAACACTGCTCTATACCAGCTTACCTCTGAGATAGAGAGTTTGCTAGAAGGAAGAGAAGTGATGCTTTGCGTCTTCCTAGACATCGCAGGTGCTTTTGACAACGCTACACGGGAGAAAAGAATGTGGCAGCATCGTACTGCGCACCAGAATAACTCAAACCATAGTAGGATATACAAGGATTCGTCTTGGCACAGCGAGGTGCTGCACATAGGGGGGAGTGCCATCCCCCCTGCTATGGAGTCTTCTCGTAGAAGAGTTTCTAACATTGCTAACTGGCAATGCTCTCAAGGTTTCGTAAACGACATTGTTATTATAGCCACAATACAACGAACCTGAAACACCAAAACACCTGCAAATCGACTGCACAGGAGTCTGTAGATGAAGGCTTAAGGCCCTTGCATCCATGTTTCCAAATAGGGATCATATTGCTTCGTTAGCACCCAGCAGAACATTGGGCTTTATCAGTATGTTGGGGCTATGTTAGGTCACGGTGCAATCCTCATGTAGTAATCTAATCTAATCTAATGGGGAGTGAGCGGCATTTTATAAGATATGTACTCAACAAATTTAGTTCTTGTAGCTTAAACGGTTTAGGAGATATGTACATTGAAAAAAAAATTACCCACAGGTAGCCCTTGCTTCTATGATCCTCTGTAAGCGATTACAACTTTATACCTTAATTTAAAGCCTAGCTATGGCACTTTATATGTTTTCGGTTAATAGCGATTTGTGGACGTAACAGTGGCCCAAGTCCTCAACGAACATCAAATTTGTTTGTAATAAGAAACCCACATACCAAGTTTCATCAAGATAACTTTTCTCAGTTCGACTCCAGCTATCAGGCGAGTAAGTTCGTTAATCAACCGTCTAAGCGTAAACTTAAAATAAGTGATTAATACTCTCATCGCGCACTGGTGTAAAACCTAATCTAAGCAATGAACGACCCACACGACGTGGGCGGGATTCCGCCGCTCCTCCCCCAACCATATCAAAAAATTACGGAAACAAAATCTCCTGGACCTAAATTTTTAATGATGAAAAGAACAAATAGTGACGAAACATTAACTAAAGTGTCCCCATTCCTTATCAAAAAAGTGATCGACGGTACATGCGGGCAAGTCGACATGTGCAAAAAAATCAGAGGTGGCGATATCCTCATAAAAAAAAGAACCATACACAAGCTTAGAAACTCGAAAAACTAAAAAATGTATCCCCTTACATATGTACAAGTAAAAATAATAATGTCCTCTAATCTGAATTTCACCAAAGGTGTTGTCTACTGCAACGACCTTCGTGGAATACACGAAAACGAAATCTTAGATGAACTTAAAGATCAAAGCGTAAGTGAAGTGCGAAAAATTATGCGTAAAGAAAACAATAATGACTCAACACTTGTGGAAACCGGTTTAAGGGGGTATTCTACTCTAGAATTTTAAAAATTCGATTTTTTTTTCATATATTTAAAGTTTAGACCCTTAATAACATTGTATCTTCCAAAGGATTTTTAAAAACTAAAATTATTTTAAGAGCTACAGTTACTTTAGTGACGCAGTACTTAGCCCGATAGGTTGGTAGACTCACTTTTTTAAACGCGTTTTTTTCGAAACTACTTTTTTCTACACGGTATCGGCATTATCTCAAGTTCTATACAACCGATTTACTTGAAATTTTGTGTGAACCTTCTTTATATAATCCTTTATCTTTACATAATCCTTAATCCTTTGTTTTTAATATTTAAAAAAATTCAGGAATTTCAAAAAAAAGCGTAAAAAATTATTTTTATTTTCAGGCAGTCGCCATTTTTCAAAAAAAAAAATTCGTGTTCCCTGAAAAAGGGGCTATAACAGCTTCCTTACTGATTAAGAATTTCTTTTGATTTTTTTTCAGACCATTAGGAGAGTCAGGACAATGTCACCAGGATGCGCCATTTTTTTTTAACACCTGTCTCTCCCCCCCTCTAATTATTTTAATTTTTAAAATTTTTTTGTAAATTTTTTTTTCTGTATTCTTAAGATATCAATAAAAACACCATAAAAAATGGATAGTAAAAATATTTTTGTTTTTTTTTAATAAAATTCAAAAAACTGCCCAAAATTTGGTTTCTAGAGTAGAATACCCCCTTATTAATGATTACCTTTTCAACGCTCTCACTACCTGACACAATCTCTATCGGTTACGAAAAAGTACGCATCCGACCTTACATACCGCTACCTCTACGATGCAAAAGTTGTCACTGCTACGGACACCTCACGAAATACTGCAAAAACCAAAAGCTATGCTCAAATTGCTCGTAAACGTTTCATACATCACCAGATTCTGTTGAAAAGTGCCACTACGCGTCCGCCTGCCATAACTGCAGAGAAAACAACACCAGCTACGAAATTCAGTAGTTTAAAATACTTCAAAAAGTGGACCACAAAACTGTCCACACTATATACAAACAACAACATCATCAATCTATTACATTTGCCACCAACAGTGTACAGCTCAAGCGACGAGGTCTTAGCAGCAACTCTCACGACAACCAACAGTTCTCAAAACAAACAGTCCCACAACAACACCAATTCCAACTCCTCTCTACCTACTCAACGGTCTTCGACGCAACACACCTACGCTCCAACAATGGCTCGCAGCAAGATCAGCACGAATCTCACACATACAAAGCAATGCACCAGCCAAGGAAACGACAACACTAATACGTCTGTAGTTCGCCTTCAAGAACAAATAAACAGTACGAATCTACACAACTGACAGAAACGAAAATCAAAATATTCCTAAAAGCAACATCAAATCGCATGATCAAGCAACTAAAAGCTAAAGCTAAGGAACAAATAGGCAAAAACAAACTAAAAGTGGTCAATCACAAACAAGAAGACAACAACTTCAACTCAGAAGATAGTGATGACTTTGACTGTCTCACTATGGAAGAGTAAATGACCTTACAACAACATATTTCTTCTTTTTTCTTTTTCTATATATTATCGTATTACTAATTATCTTACCACCTGAATATTTATTACATTCATTTAAGCATTTTATACAATACACTATCATGTCACTTACTATACTCCAATGGAATATAAAAGGATACACAAATAACTACATCGACCTACAACTATTGATAAAATCACATACTCCGAAAATAGTTTCTCTCCAAGAAACACACTTACAAAACGACCAAAATTTACCTATACCTATCAACTACCATTTATATATATACCTCCGGCTTCACACGAAACGCGTTCGGTGGCTCCGCTCTACTTACCCACAACTCTTTGCAACATAAACATATCAACTCTACAGTAAATAACTTTGACGTTACGAACGTTATCATCCAATCTAAGATGAAATACATAATCAGCTCCACGTACATTCCACCCAATACACCACTTACTTACAATAACTTAGAAAACATAGTTCCACAATCCAGATTACCTGTACTAATTACGGGTGACCTCAATGCCCATCACACTAGTTGGGGCGCCAAAAACAGTAATAAAAAGAGAAAAACGATATCCAAATTCATAACACAATCCTTACTAACACTCCTAAACGACGCACCGTGAGACAACCCAATAGTAGTAGGTTTTTGACGTGTCGTCCAATTTGGATGAAATTTTCACAATATATTAACAGATATATGAGTCTAGAGCAAGTCAAAGTTGAGGTATGCCAACGCGCTTGAAATATGTTAGTTCAATATGTAATAATCAAAAGCTTATTAAAATAAAAATACATAAGAAATGTAACTTTAAAGTATTTTTTTAATTAATTTAGTTATTGTAGAATGAGTAAATGAAAAAATAAATTAAAAAAAACAACACAATTTTTTTTTTCTTAACAACAGAATTGTGGTGCAAAAATTGAACATTTTGCATTTTCAATGGCCTAGGAAATATAGAGCAGCCTCTCGCCCTAGGTGCAGACTTATACCAAATGAAAGTTTGAAATCTCAGCTTTAATTTAAAGTAGAGGACATATAGCAAAAGTTTGCAAAAGCACATTAAACATACAAAAAACTACAAAAAGTACGTAACGCGCACATTCTGTCGCTATATGTACGTATGTTAGCATGCAATAGCATGTTTACAACTTTTTACTTTTATTTTTTTTTATTGTTTACTATTCACTTATTGTGCAAGATAATAGTAATAAATTACATTTGTTTTTTGTTAGTTATTCAGAATTATGCTTTAAAGATCATTTATGTTTCAATAAAAATACTCGTATTCTTGTTTACATAAATTTTATTAACGTTATTAATTTGATAGATAATTTTGTTGAAGGTCATTGACTTTGGGTTAGATAGCTGCATAATTTTTAATTTAAATTGATAGTGCAAGATATTGTTCTTATCTAAGTGTGTTATGATCACTTTCTAATGTGGTTAGTTTAATTGTTATATTGTAGTGCCGCTTGTCGCCTGGCAGGAAAATAGAAAATAGTCTCTTGCATTATAATTATTTTTGTGGTCCAAAGCTCGTAAACAGCCTAATATAGTGAGCACAATTTTGGTTTTGGTTGTTGTTGGTTTTTGGGCATTTTTTCCATCCGCTGAGCCAACCCAGTTTTTTTTTGCTCAAACATATGTACATCTGTACATACATACATAAATGATCGTGTTCTTATCAATTTTAGTGAAGTAAAAAAGTAAGAGAAAAAAAGAAGCTCACGTAAATAAGTATTCTCTTTGTATTAATAATTATTAAAAACAAACTGTAAAATAATATTACATTGTTGTTGTTTTAAATAGTATTGATCAACAAATGGTAATTGCAATTATATATGTAATTCACAATCTGCTTGAGCGTGCAAGTTTAAACAAGTTTATATAAAGTGATAAAAAAAATTCAACAAGGTCATGGATAATTCAACAATTTCTTATAGTGCAATTTTTAATATTTGGATCGATAGCAATAAAGATATTGATGTTGTTGTTGGTGTCAAATTACAATGAAATGTCAGAATTAATTATTAAAAAATGTCGTGATTTTTTAATAAAATATTTAATACCAAAATTTTAATCCAAATGGAACAAATCTGGGAGCATAAAAAGTAAATTTTTGGCTGGTAATGAAGAATGGCTTGCACAGCTTTACACCATATGTGAAGAAACTTTGGATGATGAACAACCATGCACTTCGCATTCCGTTAAGCGTGGACGACCTGTAAAAGCTTTCGAAGAAAGCCAAGAAAGGTGTAAGAGTAGTAAAATATCTCAATTTTGTAAAAGTTTTCCAGAAGACTTAATAGTGTCTGCTGCTAAAAAATATGAAAAGAGTGAACAATTCAAATCATTTACACCAGAGAAAGCACTCAGCCTTATAATTGATGCTTCACTATCAAGACACCAATATGATGTTTTAAGAAGCTCTGCAAAAGAAATTGGGTGTGACATATTCCCACACCACAGCAAAATATTGGAAGTTAAAAAAATGCTATCCTGCAAATATTAAAGTTGATGAAAGTTTTAGCAGTGTTGGATTACAAGAATTACTTGATCACACTGTTTCAAGAATTTTTCAAGCACAAACAAAAACTGAGATTGATGAGATTCCAAATGAGTTGAATTTAATAAGTAAATGGGGGTGTGATGGATCAGGGGACAGTGAATATCAACAACATTTCACCGATGAAAATGTTTCTGATAAAAATATGTTTTTAACATCTCTTGTTCCGTTAAAGTTAACTGATCTTTACAATGATTTTTATTCGTGTTGGGAAAATTCAGTACCATCAACAAGACTTTGCCAGGCCTATGAAATTCGAATTTGTGAAAGAAACAGCAGATGTTATTAACAATGAAGTAAATCGTGTAAATGCAGAAATTCAAAATTTAAAAACGACAGAATTCGAAATGTTCAACAAAAAGTTTTGGCGATATCTCATAGTTTAACTATGACGATGAGTGACGGAAAAGTGGCAACAACCAGTCAGTAAAGAATTGCTCGATGGCTGTTTGTTTCATATGTGGAGCAAAACCTAATGAAATGAATACTTTGGATGCAAGTTCTTTTTCAATCTGCCTGCTGAAGAAAAATAGTTCGAGACGGCTGCAGAACTTAATCGAGCGGGTACAAATCTTCTATAAGAAGTGTACCAACTGCTGGCGTATGCCGATGATACATATCATCGGGGGAGGGGGAGGGCCTCAACACCCCGCCGTTTAGTTTCTGCTTTCTCCAGACTGGACAAAGTAGCAAAACGAATGGGTCTGGCAGGGACCGAGGGGCAAGACGAAATATCTTCTGTCATCAAGAACAAACATGTCGTCGCCCTCGCGACTTTGGCACTCACACGTAAACAGAACTGTGACAGTCATAACTTTGAAGTTGTAGATAATTTCGTCTATCCTTGGAACCAGCGTAAACACCACCAAAACAATGTCAGCCTAGAATCCACACGCAGGATAACTCCTTTGCCAACAGTGCTACTCGGACTGATGTAAGCAATTGATAGAGCAAAGTCCTCTCTCGACAGACAAAAACTAAACTTCTATAAACGTCTATCATAATCCCCGTCCCTGCTAATATGTGGTGGCAGAGGCTTGGACGATGTCCAACAGCGGATGAGTTCGACGTTGCGAGTTTTCGAGTAGTAAAAAAATTCTGCGAAAGATTTATGTCCTTTGCGCGTATTGGCCACGGCGAATATCGCATTGCGATGGAACTGATGAGCTGTACGAGATATACGACGACATTGTACCATAGTTCAGTCAGCGAATTAAAAGACATAGCGGCTACTTACGCTGCCCTAGGTCATGTTTGTCCCGGATGGATGAAAAAACACTCCAGCTCATTTGAAAGTTATTCGCCGCAGTACCCGCCGGGGGAAAGCAGAGGAAGAGGGAAGACCTCTCACTCCGTTGAAGGACCAAGTGGAGAAGACCTGGCTTCGCTTTGGAATATCCAATTGGCGCCCACGTCGCGAAAAGAAGAAACCGGACTGGCGCCGCGGGTGTTAACTCGCTATAATCGCGTAAGCGGTGTCTACGCCCCTTAAGCAAGGAAGAAGAAGTTATTTTTGAGAACACATTCAGCTGAAGCATTGAAATTTGGAATTTCGCCGCTACATCTCGAATAAAAATTCATGGAATGTATATTACATATCGGTTGATAGTAAGTAAATGCACTAGTTTTCAAAGCGTGGAGTACAAAATAACGATACAAAAGAACAGAAAAGAAGCTGTTAACAACAGAAAATGAAAAAAAATTCAAATTAGTTTTCTGGGTAAAGTCGATGTGGTGAAACAAAGGCATGGGAACAACAAAATGATGGTAAAATGTCCTCTAGAAGATTTTTTGAAGATCCAGAATTTACCGTTGACCTAACTGGTGAAATGATAGACCGCGTTAAAATTTTTATTAATAAAGTACTATAAATACAAGGGGTGATTTTTTTAAGAATTGCACACTTTTTTAAAAAAAAAACAGTATCATTAAAATATAGCAAAATCTCATCGGTTCTTATTTATATATTTGAAACGTTAGATTGGTTCATCGACATTTACTTTTTGACGATGATTTCATTCTAAATGGGTTGCCCGCGGCTGCGGTCTTAGGTGGTCCATTCGGAAAAGTTCCAATTTTTATTTGGGCAACTTTTTCGAGCTATAATATTCGGCCGGAATAGCCCGAATTTCTTCGGAATGTGTCCTCCAAAGCTTTACGATCAGTTGCTGGCTTATTTCTAGTAGACTTTAGACTGTGACGTAAGCCCCACAAACAAAATAGTCTAAAGGCGTTAAAAATCGCATGATCTGGTTGGCCAACCTTAACGTGTCCACATTTCTTGAGAATGAATGTGTTGTCCGAAGTTTTTCCCTCAAAAAATGTGCCATAGAATTTCGCGAGCTCTGTGGCATGTAGCGCGACTCCTTGTTTTTGAACACTGCACATGTCAAACCAAGTTCATTTCTTCCATTTGTCGCAACAAAAGTTTTGTTAGCATCGAACGATAGCGATCGCCAATTCACCGTAACGTTGCGGTCAACAGCATCTTTGAAAAAATACGGTCCAATGATTCCACCAGCGTACAAACCAACACCAAACATGCATTGTTATTTTCGGGATGCACTGGGCAGTTCGTTCCCTATAACCTCTGTTGCGCTTACTTCACCCCACATGCTGGCAATTTTTGCCTTATTTACGTAGCCATTAAACCAGAAATGAGTCCTCACGCTGACAAAATTTGTCTGATAAAAAATAAAGAACCGAACACTGATTTTGTAATAAAATTCACCTCCTGATTTGCAAGCGTTGCTCGTTAGTGAATAGACCGCTATTCATCATGAAAATGGTCAAAGCATACTGAGCATCTATTCTCTTTGAAACCAATGTCTGAATCCCACGTGATCTGTCAAATACTAATGCTGAAAATCCTGTCAACAATCACCCTGTAGTAAGTTTCCTAAAAAGTGGACAGGAATGTGGTAAACGCGACAACGTATTGCATGGGACACTGCACAATTATAATGTAGAGCTTTATGCGGCTGGTACTACATGCCCATCACTGTGCATACAGTATCTCATTCACGGCAGCAAAAATGGTATCTGAGGCTATATTAGCCATAAGGTTTGTTTTGCAATTTTTATTTTTGAAAGTATTTTTTCAACTTTATTTAATATTAAACTTTTTTTTGGCTACACGGAATGTTATCCCGAAGAAGCGCAAGAAGCAATGAATACAGAGTAATTATAGAAACTGTAAGCCTATTTCATTCAATCGTAAAAAGTTCACGTATTGGTCTACGAATGAAGGAAAGTAAATTGCACTATTTGCAATATCATCTTTAAGATCCTTATATTAATTCATTTAGTAATGAGGAAAACAAATTGAAAAAATTAGAATACACCATGATGTAGTAAAGGCCATTACAAAAATTTTGATTGAATGAAAAGAAATATTTTTTTTGATTTATTGCAATTTCAATGGGAGGTGGGCGTATGAGTGGGCGTGTTCATTGTAATTTTTTGTTTTTTCCATGAAACATTTTTTAAATGGATGGCGATATACATTTACCAGTAATATAGAATTGTGAAGGGTTTGTATTTAATATACCTTTTAGAGCAAATATGGCACTTTTTATGTTGAGGTAGTATGGGTGATGGGTTTATTAAAGTGTGCCAAAGTTCAATTTTATTTCAAATAATGTTTTGTAAACTATATACTATTCAGTTATAACAAAATTGAAACGTTATTACCTAAAGTAGTACTGAACAAATACGACGGCATTTTACAAATTTCGGACTGGTATGGCAGGCAGGCGTAAAAGTGTGCGAATTTTCTTATTTTTTTTTTTTTTTTGAACTGGAAATTGTCTACCCAAAAATAACCGTGTGCATGGAGTGGTTTCTGTGCAAAATTTCAGAGCTCTACAATGACTCCTTGTATTTGATGCCGGCGTTGTCTCACTGTGCGACGGTTCGCCTACCCACTACTCCACCCACCACACGTTCACACACATTGACTTATCAATCGCATCACCAATCATCGCCATTCAAAGCCATTGGAAACGAGTCGCTAGCTCTTCGTCAGTGAACATTATCCCAATAAATAACCTTTACTCTCCATCTCTGACAATAAAACTGAAAAGCGTCCCAACCCGCCCCCCAAATTCATCTAAATGCGCTAAAGCAAACTGGGACGACCCAGTTTCACCTCCTAGCAAGCCATTTTTAGCAGCCAATAGACCGCTTCTAGAGAGGGTACAATAATCTCAAAAATGGACGTACCTGTGGACTTTTGGCTCACTGCTACTTAAAAAATCATGCATTTTAACAGCTGTGACTAGTTTCCTAAAAGTAGCAGGGACAGGAATTAAACGACTACAAAGTTAGCAGTCACAGTATTCACAGAAAAAGTTTGCGATTGTGGACAAAATAGCATTTCACATTATCATATGAAAAATTCCGGGCGTATTCCGGTGACGAAAGTAGCAGTCACAGTAATCATATGAAATTAAATTTGCGACTGAGACCACCAAAATAGCATTCGCCGCGGAATATAAAAAAATTGGACTGTGAATGAAAGTCATAATTCATTAAAGCTATGAATTTTCTTCAATTTTTAGATAAGTTATAAAATTGGGTTAACCGATATAAAAAGTGAAATTTATCCTTTAAACGGGTAATATTCATGTACAAATTAAATTGAGTTACAGAAACTCACTCAATGTCTGTAGTAAAGCCCAAATCTACAAAGCTTTTAATCTTAAAAATTGCATCAATTTATATAGTAATTTAAAAAACCTTATAAAAAAGTATTTTATAAGTAACGAAATATTTTTAAAAGTATGTTTTCGTTACTTTAAATAGCTTCTATTGAGTATCTCCTTATATTGAAAAAAACCTTCAGAGAATATATTTAGTGCGACTTTAAAAATGTGCGTATTAAAAAAAAATAACCGAATCATTTACATTAATTTTTTGTACGAAACTGTTTTACAAATCAGTTTACTTATACTTAATAAAAATTAAAGATGTCTGTGTCAAAAAGAACCAAAATGAGTTATGTGGCAATTTTTTAAAGAAGTGGATGCTGTTTTCGCAAAATGAGATATTTTGCCCTTCTTTTCCATTTAATGTAAATATTTTTAACACTATTTCATTTTATCTTTTATATATATACTTTGTATTTGGTGGTTTTCTAAAAATGAATTTACTATGTTAATTTCTATTTATTCTAATAAATATGTACATTGTACCTAAATGAAAAAAGGAAACAATTTTGTTCTACTTTATTGGCTATGTCTGTATGTTACCAATTTTTTATTCTAGTCACAGTCACAGTTTAAAATCACTGCTACTACAAAGTCACAGTCACAAGTAGCAGTGTTCCTTAAAAGTCACAACATCGCCCATCACTAACCGCTTCGCACAAATATCAACAAAGAAACTGCAAATATCCACAGGATCTTACTTCAAGCTGTCAATGAATCCATACCCCAAACATCAAGCAAAAGAAAATATACAGTCCCGTGGTGGAACAACACACTACAAGAACTAAAAATATTTAAAAATCACCATTGGAATAAATTAAAAAGAAACATCTCGAACGACAATATAATTCAATATAAAAAAGGCTCAAGCAAAATTCAGGCGAAACATAAAGCTAGCAAAAGCAGAGTCTATTAGTCACTTCACTTCAAATATTAATCCGCACACACAACCAGAAAAAGTATGGTCCGTCTTTCTGCGGACTAAAACCCAGATCGTCAATTCATTGTATCGATACCCAACTCTTAAATGGAAATACAACTACAGAAAAAGCGGAAATTGCGAATATATTTGGACAATTTTGGTCGAAAGAAGCACAAAACCGTAACTTCTCGTCAACATTTCAGCAATGTAAACGAGACAGCCTCAAAGGGCTGTATAATACCCAGCAAATCTGCTTCCTTTATCGAAGAAAAAATCAGCTATTTGGAGTTAGACATTGCACTAAATAGACTAAAAGGCAAAACACTGGACCTTGGTCTTGACCGTATATCTTACCAAATGTAACTGCCTCCGTCCCGTTAAAACCTTGGCAGGCCTCAGAGTAGGGGCTTTAGCTAGGAAGCTGAAGTCGGACCGTCGACTAGCGGCAAAGGCAGTGGAACGTTACGGTGGTGAGGTGGTCAGGTATCTGAGCAGCATGCTAACACGCTGGAGTGGGCCAAGAAGGTGCTAAGCGAGAGCAAGACCGATGGGTCACGACTCGAAGCAAACAGACAGGAACCAGCGGTTAAGCGGCAAAGGTCGCACGAGGGAGAAACCTCCCTTGGCAAAAAACCGAGAACGGGGGCGGCGCCAACCTTCAGCGAGATTGCTAGAGGTGCTGGCGCAAGGATATTTGGCGTGCTCGACCGCAGCAGGGAGGACGGGGCTATCTCCCATGAAGAATGGAAGAGAGTAGCGGCGGCTATCTCTTCGGTCTTCCTCAGGGTGGTCAAGGAAAACCCTGGGCCACCCCCAAAATGCGTTAGTGCCGGTTGGCACCATGGGCGGCACAAGCTTACTCGATGCGCCGATGAAAGATCGGTCATCTTATACAAAAAGGCAGTCTCTCTGGTGGGGTAGGTTTGGAAGGGGGCCAGACTGGAGGCCGTGGACAAAGAGGATCTTCCTCTTCGCCCTAGGGCTCGCGTCTGGCTGCCGGCCGAACCGTCTACTGCGAAGGAGATAGAGGAAATCCTCAGGTACTGCAATCCCTCACTCCCCGCGCATGACTGGAGGGTAATAAGGCTGGAAAGAACCGATGAACCATATCGGCAAGCGCTGATAATGCTTAGCGCGGAGTCCATCGGTCCTCTTAACAAAACCAAGGGAGCCATCAGCTATGCGTTCGAAATGGTGGTACTGAAGGTGCTCCCAACAGATGCCAGGGCTGATGGCGCTCAAGCTGCAGATGCGGGGTAGAAGGCGTTAGCGATGGTCAAGCGACCAGAGAAAACGACCCAAACCTCTCGGACGAGGCGAGTACTGGAGGCGGATCGGCGACTCCGTCTTCAGCCTGGAACAATTGTTTGAGGAGGTGAGGGTCGACCATGACCTAAGCGCTGAACTGGCGCTTTTAGAGGATAGTCTGAAGGATGAGGTTCCTCCAGATTAACCTCCATCACGCAAAGGCGGCCTCCGACAATCTACTGCTTCGTCTGGAGCAAGACGAAGCCGATGTGGTCCTGATCCAAGAACCGTGGCTAACTAGCAACGGAATATCGGGACTAAGAACGAAGAGCCACAAGCTGCTGGCGGCCAAGGATGCAGGTAGAAATAGAGCCTGTATGCTGGTCAGAAACGATCTAACGGTATTTCTTTTACCTAATTTCAGCAACGCTGACGTAGTTACAGCAAAACTAGAGTGCGACACCGGGAGTATCTGGCTAGTCGCTGCGTATATGCCTCACGACGATGAGGTGGAGCCACCTCCCGCATTATTAAGGAGGGCCTTGGATGAAGCGTCCCGGAATTGTGCTGATGTCATCATCGGCTCGGACGCCAACTCGCGACATTCGATCTGGGGGAGCTCGGATACCAACACTAGAGGTGAGTCGCTTTTTGATTTTATTGTTAGCGAAAATCTTTGCATCTGCAATAGGGGAAATTCTCCTACTTTTGTGACCGCAGGCAGGGAGGAACTCTTCCACGCGCACCGGGGGTAGGCGCGCTGGCCACCGCCGATGTGGTGGATGGGTGGGTTGAAGCCTTCAGCTCGGCGTGCAACACTGCACTGGAGAGCTCCTGTCCATTAAAAACACCGAAGGGTAGGGGTAAACCTCAATGGTGGACTTTGGAGCTCTCGGAAATTAGGGCGTCCTGTAGACGCTTATTCATCAAGGCCCGTAGGAGTGGGCTACCCGATGATTGGAAGTTGTATAAAACAGGACTTTCGATATACAAGTCCGAGCTAAGAAGGGCTAAGAGGATCTCGTGGAAGAGCTTCTGCGAAAAAGTGGAGGGCTTTCACGAGTCCTCTAGATTCAGGCGAATTCTCGCGAAAAACCCTGTGTCCCTGGGGTACCTTAAGGATGTAAATGGGAAGTGGGCGCTGAGCAGTGAAGATACACTACAGATGCTCCTTGACGCTCACTTCCCTAGTAACACGTCCTCCACGGAGGTATTGAATGCTGATCGCACGGCCTTTATCGGCCTTCTGGATGAGCGTCACTTGACTTGGGCGATAAATTCGTTCAAACCGTTCAAGTCCCCGGGACCGGACGGCATCATACCAGCGCAGCTGCAGCGGGCTGTTAAGGTATCATGCGGCTGGTTGGCACCGATCTATGCGAACTGCATCAGATTAGGTTACATCCCGGGGGCCTGGAGACGAGTCAGGGTTACGTTCAGCGCAACATGCGCATCGTAAAGGAAGGTCAGTGGACACTGCCTTGTACACTATCGTGTCGTGGCTTGAGGAAGCAATTGAGGGCAAGGACTTCGCGGTTGGGACCTTCCTCGATATTGAGGGAGCTTTCAACAATGTCCTGCCAGAGGCAGTCGTAGCTCCACTAGACGGTCTTGGGGTTGAATCGAACCTCAAGCACCTCATTTTCAGTCTCCTGTGCGACAGAGTGGTCGAAGCAGAATGGGGCAGCGCATGCGCGCGGCGCAGTGTGCGTAGGGGAACCCCGCAAGGGGGGTTCTTTCTCCTCTTTTATGGATCCTAGTCGTTAACGACCTTCTCAAAAAGCTAGAGGATCTCGGCTGTCAGGTGACTGCCTATGCAGACGATGTAGCACTTATGGTGAAAGGAAAGTTTCTAAGCACCGTGTATGAATTGACGCAGGGATATCTCAGCGTTGTAACGAAATGGGCGGTCGAAAATGGACTTGCCATCAATCCAAATAAGACAGAAATGGTTTTATTTAGTAGAAGGTACAAGATCCCGGAGGCGCCGTTACCGCTATTGGGAGGTATCCGCTTGCAACCGGCGGATACAGTGAAGTATTTAGGACTCATCCTGGATAAGAAGCTTTCATGGAATCCGAATATCGAGGAGAGAGCCAAAAAGGCATCGATTGCCTTATATTGCTGTAGAGGAGCTATTGGCAAGAGGTGGGGCCTCTCACCGAAAGTGGTATTCTGGCTCTATGACACCATAGTCAAGCCCATAATGTTCTATGGAGTCTTCATGTGGTGGAGGGCTTTGCAGAAGACCACACTTGCAAAGAAACTTGAGAGCGTTCAACGAGCTGCGCTCATCAGCATGTGCGGTGCATTAAGGTCCACCCCAACCATCGCACTTAATGCAATCCTAAACATAACGCCGGTGGATATTGCCGGAAGGTGTATGGCCGCAAAGGTGGCTATTAGGCTCAGAGAGTCTGGGTTCCTAAAGGGGCGTGCATCTGAACACTCGGATATCCTCACAAGCTTTGACTACATACCGGATCATCTGGATCATGGAGTCGCCATATCGAACTCCGGTGGCTCCTTCTCTGCACATATACCGACGAGGGAGGTTTGGCAGGTCGAAGCTTGGGGGGAAGGTCGGTGGAGGGGTCTACTGTCGGGAGCTCTCCATAAAATCCAGCTTCAGACTTCCCGACTATTGCAGCGTTTTCCAGGCTGAGGCTGCAGCCATCAAGGTAGCAGCAGACATGCTGCTAAAAAGAGTGTCTACCTTCAGGGAAGTGACCATCCATCAAGACTGGTGTGGGTGCCGGGCCACAGCGGAATCGTAGGTAACTGCAAGGCTGATGAGCTGGCACGGAAAGGCACCCCAGAATCGCTATCGGTAGAATGGGAACGGGTAGGTGCTCCTGCATCCTCCTGTTCTCTACTACTGGATGGCTGGGCCTCGCGACTGCTCGGTCAGCGATGGTCCAGCATTGGTACATGTGCGGTCGCAAAGGCCTTTTGGCCCAAGATAGACCGCAGAAGATCTGGTGATCTCCTTGCCCTCAATAAGGCTAGCCTCTCATTAATGATGGGGCTCCTAACGGGCCACTGCCCTATTGGCATACATGCTGTAAGACTGGGAATCTTACCGGACGCCGCATGCAGAAGCTGATTGTAGGAGGATGCAGTAGAAACCAGCCAGCACTTCCTTCTTGACGAGAGTTCGTTTTTCAATGGCTTCACAAAGGACTAATTCTACTAGTCCATGTGCGATCTCTTGATCAGCCATCTAACCTAACCTAACCTACCGCAGATATACAAAAATAGTACGGTAATCCCCATACTAAAACCAGATCTCGATAAAACCTTAACTAAATCGTACCGACCTATTTCTCTCAATCCATGCTTCTTAAAAGTACTAGACAAGATCATCGCCAATAGATTATTGTGGTTTGTCGCCACAGACAAACTCATACATAGTCATCAGATGGGGTTCAGGAAGGGAAAATCCGTGTCTGATTTCCTAGTATATCTAGACTATCGGATCACTCAATCCCTATCAATCGTCTCTCTAGACTTCTTCTTCAAAGCCTTTGACAAAGTGGGAATACACTCCATTTTGGACCAACTTAGACTCTGGAATATCGGCCCCAAAAATGTTCCGATACATAAAGAATTATCTGACCAACAGAACAATCAAAATAAAAATAAATTCACATTATTCTCAAAAATATCTCCTACAGAATGGTATCCCACAGGGATCACCATTATCCGTTATACTCTTCCTCATTGCTTACAATAGGCTTAGTAATATCATTTCCCTTCACAAGGAATTAAACTTCCTGGCATACGCGGACGACTTCATTATTCTAAAAAAAATGAACAGATCAAAAAACACTCCGATAGATCTCAGCAACCTACATAACGACATTACCAACTGGTCCCAATATTCAGTGGCCCAACTATCACTACAAAAATGCAAACATTCACATATGTAAAAAGCACAACTGCCAGGTTAACACCCTCTGCAACAACATCAACGTAAGCTCTGTTAACAACTTAAAAACACCCGGACTTATATTTAGTAATAGATACAAATGGAATAGTCACATCGACTACTAAGTATCTGCACTTAAAAAGCGACTCGACATCATAAAATGCCTCGCAAGTACAAAATACAATTGCAACACAGTGTCATTACTATTAGCAGTAAAAGCATTGGTTATATCAAAAATCCACTACGGCATATACCTACGAGTATACGCATACGCGCCAAAATCGACTACAAGAAAGCTGAATTCAATCAATTCTAGCATACGCACAGCCCTTGGCGCTTTCAAAACAACCCCAATCATATCCCTTAACTCCGAGGCCAATATCCTGCCGTTGAACACCAATAGAGACTACTACACTTATAAAATCGGTCATAATCAACGATTACTCCCCTCTTCCCATGCTCCTATCCAAAAATCCTCAAAAAATAATTAATAAAACTCCATCCTGCCTAAATAGGATAACAAACTTAGCAAAACAATTCGACATCACATTAAATTTTAAACCTTACAAAAACTACAAAACTCCGCACTGGAAACTGGATCACTCAACAATAAACACAAATCTAGACCATTTCAAAAAAAAAAGTTACTCCTCCACTAGTATTTAGAAAGCAATTTTACACAACTTTCGAAAAACTCCGTAATTACAAATTCCTATACACGGACGGTTCCAAAATCAACACCAAAGTTAGCTACAGCATAATTCAAAACAAAAAAATTATAAAAATCGCACACCTACTCATCTACAGCTCAAATTTCTCTGCCGAACTAATAGCCATTCACGAAGCTATCAAATACGTCACAAAGTTACCAGGCAAATTCGCAATTTGCACTGACTTCCTCTCTTCTATTGACTCAATAAAAAACCTAAACAACCAAGAATTCTGCTCCAACTCAATTCGTAGGTCACTACTAGAGAAACCAAATAAGCTAAAATTAATTTGGATCCCAGGTCACGAACAGACACCCGGCAACGAATATGCCGACATAGCAGCTAAAAATGCTATAAACGCGCCACTCACAATTACACCCAATGTAGTCCTCTCGGACATAAAATGCTTTTTAAAATCACACTTCCTCCAAAAACACCAAAATGACAACAACAATCATTCACAATGGTACTCAAACATATCACAAAACTCCAAGACAATCAACGACTACTTAAAAATCTGTACAACCTCTCTGACTAAAAAAGACCACACTAAAATTATAAGACGAAGACTAGGACACAATAGTCGCACACATAAACACCTAATTGACAAAAGCCTGTCCAACATCTGTAAATTTTGCAATAGTCAAACAATCAGTACCCAACACATCCTTGATACATGCACATTCTTCGACACCTACCGACTTTCACTTCCAAACTCAACACCTTCAGAGCTACTCAAAAACCCTTCATTTAATAATTTAATAGCATTAATAAATTATTTAAAGTTTTGTAATATATATAATGAAATATGAACATACTATTATTTCGCAGCATACTGTATAATTAACATCAATCACTCTTATCACTCACACTAACATTTTTAACTTCACCTAAATTATTTGCACTCTGTATATACCTACATTCATATTAGCTTAAGTCCTCAGATGCCATAGCTTCTACTTTATATATTGTTCTGTAATTAAGTCCGCGATTACGTCTCATTTGGTCGCTCCATTGAGTTCAATTTGCGATGACTCGTTCGAGCATTTTAACTAGTAACTGACAAAGGATACGCGTGATCTTTTGCTCCAAGGCTTGAATCAAAGCGGAATTGTCAACATAGACTTGAGACTTTACATATCCCCAAATGAAATGCCTAACGGTGTGATATCAGTCGATCTTGGTGGCAAATCGACCGGCCCAAAGCGTGAAATCATCTGCTCACCGAAGTGTTCTCTCAATAAATTCATTAATTGATGTGATGTGTAGGAAGTGGCGCCGTCCTGTTGAAAACAAGATTAATTACAAATTAGTTACAATACAATTCGATTGCACTATTTGAGCAGTAGCGTGGCGTAGCTACCTAGGGGCTAGGCGGGGCAGTGCCCCGGTTCCCCCAAACTCAGGGGGCAGTCGTATCCTTACCAGAAATCTCAATCAAACTGAACTTTTGGAAATTTCTCCATATAACAGGTTTAATCATGACTAGTCAATTGATAAAAATTCAAAAGTTAAGCCTAAGAAATTCTCCTAATTTATTTTAGGTTGACAATTCTGCCAATTTGACGGATAGTGCGTTTATTTTTCGTTTAGGTGTGTTTTATTATTCGTCGATGTGCATTTTATTTTGAATTCGGGATAAGATAGTATTTTTCGAGAACGGTTAAAAATTTATGTTGTATCAGGAGTAAGTAATGTCAATAAACTTTTTTTTTACTGGCCAATATAGCGGTTCAATTTTATTTTTACCACACTTACTGATGCCCGTTAAGTCAATAAGCTGTGATAAATATATTTAGATTTCGGCTACAGTTCATTATATAACGCGAAATATAGTGAATAGTGAATACCTACCTACTCGAGCACATTCTAATGTTGTATTGTTTAAATAAATTAGAAAATTTAATATTAAATAAAATATTAAGTGATAACGAAAAACGTCAAATTCTTGACATGGGGCCTTTACTGCCTTCAGGATCTATTCCAAATGACATCAACCAGAACAATAGATGTTTATCAAAATCGGACTGCGATTCTTGGTCTAAATATGGGTCCGTTAATCGTTTTTGATTGTTTTATTCCAAAATACTAGACACTGTCTATTGTCAACCCTGTCATTAGCTTCACAAAGGAATAATGTTTGGTGTACGGAAATTCGAGATTGGAAGCATTTATCATAAAGAATTAAATAAGAAAATATAATATTTTATAAAAAATATTTAAAATTAAGATTTTCAGTAATGTACGTACTAGACACAATAATATTTCAATTAGAAACACGTTTTATTTGTATGTGTGCAGTCTGTCATATATTCGATTTTTAACACCAACATTTTTATTACATGTTGATGAAGCAACTTTATTACAAAAATTTGTCAAAATCCAAAAAAAAAAAAACATATTTAGATATAATAGACCATATTTTTAACTCAATTTATTAATATTTACCACCTAGTTTTACATCAACTAACTCAAGCAGGAACTCTTCACCAATTATGTAAGGAAATAATGAGTGCCAGAATGAGACCTAACGGAAGTATTTACAGCAATGTTATTATTCTTTACAATTCCAGTCACTTCTGTAGCAGCTGAAAGACCATTTAGCAAATTAAAACTAATAAAAAAATATTTAAGAAATAATATGGACCAAACTCGATGCCGACATTTATCGCTAATAGCAATTGAAAACAAAACTTAGATTAAAACGAATTCATTGATACTTTTGCGAAAACTAAATCTAGGAAAAAATTGTAAATATAATTGTTTCTTAGTTAGCTGGCATGCCAGACCATATTATATATATGTATATATCTTTATATATATAAATCTTCTGACCGTGTGTTTGCATTTGAACTGCTCCTAAACGGATGGACCGATTTTGATGAAATTTTCTGTGTATGTTCAAGGAGATTCGAGAATGGTTTAGATTTACAATTTGGTCCACTGGAAAATGGTTTTTAAATTATTTTTTTTCATTTTTAATCAATTGTTAATTTTGGAATGTTTGACCGATAGATGGCGCTACCATCGCAGTATCCAATATTCAAACCTTACATTGGCGTAAACATGCATTAAAGAAAACGATGCCAAAGTAAAAGGCGACATCTGTGGATCAAGTTTTTATATTGTGGACAGAGTTGTTCGTTGTTAAGTAATAAATTGGGTGATTCAATACATCTATGGGTAGCTATAACATTTTTTTCATAACTAACTAACTATTGGAGGGGGTATCTTGACAGGCAATTTAAAATTACAAAAGGTCTGGCGTAAAAAAATAGCGACATAACTGAAGTGTTGATAAAAAATTTGAGATATACAGAAATCTTTTCGAAGCATTGCACAGAGCAATGTAATATTTAAACGGGAACGATGAATACATATATGCGTACAATTTCAAACTGATCCTTCCCGAAAACTAATAAAATTGCTAAATATTGGGAATGGTAGAATAGAACTGCAATCAAATACACAATGAATGAATTAAAACTGGCTCATTTATCATTCGATGAATAATATACCACGGGCATCCCAAAAGACTGATGCCATAACCTTGCCAGCCAATTTTTTTGTCTTTCCACGCTTGAGAACCGTTTCTTAATATGCAGTCCACCAGGCTGACAATCGATTGGACTCGATTGATTTCACTGATGCACAGCCCAAATTCTATAGTATTTTTACCCCAAAAACCAGTTCTTTCTTAACGCTCGAAATGCTTTTTGATTCATTTTTGTTGCTTCATCAACTATGCGATTATTCCTTAACTAATACTTATAATCTAACTAATAGAAATCATATAAATGGTATTAGTAGTACTATCTATGTATCAGCCACAGTAAAACGTAACCGGGTTCTCTAGTATATAATATATATATACTCGTATATATATACTCGTATATATATATTATATACTAATAAATAAATAAACAAATATGTACCATTTTGGTCGACTTTTGTCACTTTTCCGCTAGAGATAATGGGATAATAATCCCATCAGTGTAAATCCAATTTTCGAAATTTCCAGAACGGAAGCGAGCGAACCATTGTTGTGCTACACAAACTGATACAGCAAATTCACAAATTTCATTGGTGGCTTGAGGGGCATTCTTCCCTTTTTTATACAAAGATTTAAAATATAGTGAATTTCTTCATTATTTTCACTCATTTCTGAACAGCTGTAACTTTTTTTCAACTTCTCCGAATTTAATTTTTTTTATTAAATGGATACCTCGCCTTTCCAACACTATATGGTATGACACAATGTGATCGTATAATATAATACAATAAATGCATACACAAATTTTGATATTTTTATTTGATAAAACCTACTCAGTTTACATAGCAGTGAGCCTCATTTTTTTGCACCAGGGTCCTTTGTTGATGATGAATAGTTTTCTTCCGATTTGGAAAATTTCCAATCATAAGGTGGCATACCTCAATTTGTACAATGTTTCATTTGGATTCATTGATTGGTCCCTGATTTGTATACCGAAAAGTGAAAGAATCAGATGGAATTTAAAATCATGTTATATGAGAAGTAGGCGTGGATGTACTCCGATTTTGACCACTTTTGCACTGGAAGATAAGAATGTCAGGGTAATATTATGTACAAATTTGGTTATCCATTGTTTAAATTTCACCCCGACTTCTACGAAACCTATTTAAGCCATCTCGGGTATAAAATTGTAAGCCTCTGGCTCATTTTCTGATATCTCATTTTGAGTATTTTTTATATGGGGAGTAAGCGGTATTATAATCCAAATTCAGCCATTTCCACAGAATATCGCCTTGTCATCCTGTCATTTATACTAGAACTGTATATCTATCTCGATAAGGTTTAGGTGATACAAACTACCGTTAGGTGAACAAGACAAGACTGTAGCAACATGTTTCTTTGCAAGAGTCAAAGAAAATATAATTGTATAGTCTCTCAATTTGCGCATTTCAAACCTGTTCATGAGATGAAATCTGTCAATTCACAACTTGATTGTAAAGTTTGACATATTCTGAGCGCTACTTGTGATGTTTACAGTAACTTAAAGTATTCATTTCGACCAAACAAATGGAATTAAAAAGCGAAAATTTTCTGGTGAATATTTTTTTCAAATTTCGACGGTTCGAACACGTTTTGCATATAATATCGTGACAGAATCCAACAAAAGTTGTTCCCGCTTATTTCAAAAGCAGATTCAAAAGTGATGAGTCATCCACCTCATATGTTACATTAATTCATTCATTCAAATCTAAAAGCAACGCCTGTATTATATCATTTCAGGTTTTGGCAGACTTTACAAATCAAGAATTAGAATAAATATTAATTTCGATTGTGCCGAAGCATAATACCATTCTCAAAAGCAAAAGGTTTCATACAATAACTTCATTTTGATCTATCAGTTTGCATGTAGAATAGCTACATGTTATAGTTATCGACCTAAGCAATTTCTTCGGTAACTAAACCGTCTCTTTTGAAAATAATCCATGATTTATAGGTATTTCAACCGATAAGCTTACATTGCAGCTATATGTTGTAGTACGAGTAATTTGATCTAAACAATTTTTTTTTGAGATTGTTAGTTATTTTGGGTGGTTTATTGCCTGAATTTCTTGAAAATATCTCGTCAAATAAAAAAAATTTCGGTACAGGGGCTGAATTTTGATCGATCAACTATATGTTATGGCGGTCAGATCTTAAAATTTCTCGGAGATTGCCAACCGAATTTCATGTAATTTCGTTAAACAAACAATTTTCATTCAAAGACTGGATTTTGATCGTTCCGTTTTGGGAGAACTATACGCTATAGTGATTCGATATCGGCGGTTCCGACAAATAAGCTGTTTCTTGGGGAAAAAAGCATGTGTGCAAGATTTGAGATCGATATATCAAAACCTAAGGGACTCATTCTCATATAAACAGACAGATGCACATGGCTGCTTTGCGTGGTTCCCTTCTAGAAGGCTGCACCGAAGCTTCACAGGTAAATTTTTTATAGCATAAAATGGTTTAAGAAGATATCTTGATTTAGATTAGTCAATTGGCAGTTTTATGCTATATTGGTCGGATCCGAAGAATTTGATCGCTTACTGCAGCGATACCATAATAATGTGTGCAACTTTCGAGTTTTCCATCTAAGAACTTGATTTTGACCGGTCAGTTTTGAAGTGTACAAAATTTTAGACAACGATCAGAATCGGATTCTCTATATTAGGGATATGACGTATAGACCCAGGGCCGGCCCACTTATCACCTATGTAAGTTCTGCACTTTCATGAACTGTAGATTTAGGTTTGTTGAAAAGAAGTAAATAAAGAAAGTTCTTTAAAAAACAAGCGAAACAATGTGTATAAATTTATGAACGTAGTGTAGTTGCAAATCAACATTGCTTACAATTGATATAAATAAAATTATTATTAAATATTAATGGAATGTACTACAAAAACGAAAACAAAAATAAAATTGAGAAAGTGGAACACCATTTATCACATAAAGTTTACCAACATAGTGTACGATCGCTTGCAAAATATTATATTCCCGATTCTGACGGTGTTGTGGGGATACCAAATTCAGACACCGCGGCAAAGGTCAAAAGCAGCTTTGAAATCGACGAAGAGGTGGTGAGTGCGGATTTTCTCTTCACAGATCTTTTCCAAGATGAATATCTGTTCGATTTTTCAGGTCTAAAACCACACTGTTAAGGTCCATTCATTTCGTTTACGGTGGGCTTTAATTTCTCACATAATACGCTCGACAGAATCTCATATGCGATGTTTAGGAGACTTATCCCACGGTAGTAGGCGCAAATTTTGAGGTCTCCCTTTTTATGGATTGGGCAGAGCACACTTATATTCCAATCGCTGGGCGTACTTTTATCCAACCGTATTTTACAAAAAAGCTGATGCATGCTCCTTGTCAGCTCTTCACCGTCGTGTTTGAATAGCTGAGCCGGCAATCCATCGGTCCCCGCTGCTTTGTTGTTCTTCAGACGGGTAACTGCTATTCGAACTTCTTCATGGTCGGGCAATGGAATATCTGCTCCATCGTCATCGATTCGGAAATCGGGTTCGCCTTTTCTTGGCGTTATACTTTCATTGAAATTTAGCAGGTTGGAGAGGTGTTTCCTACATAATTTAGTATGTTATGGGCATCAGTCACTAGATCACCTCCTTGGGTTCTATAAGAGTATGCTCCGGTCTTGAAACCTTCTATTAGACGCCGAGTTTTTTCGTAGAATTTTCGAGCATTACCCTGTCTGTTTTCTCTACACTGCGACGCGGCACTCTTCGCACCAGCTGTTCTTTTGGCGTTAAAGTCGCCAAGGACGATTTTGAATATCGTGGCGTGGGCAGCCCTTATAGGTGTGCTCCAAGAGCTCATAAAAGGCATCTTTGGTCACATCGTCCTTCTCTTCCGTTGAGGCGTGGGCGCAAATCAGCGATGTGTTGAAGAACTTCGCTTTGATGTGGATTGTGGCTAGATGTCCATCAACCGGGGTGAACGACCGTACTCTGCAACGGAGTCGCTCTCCCACCACGAATACTTGTCCCTTGTCCCTTCCATTCTTGAACGGCGGTGATGTCAGCCTTCACTCTAAGGAGGACATCAACTAGCTAGGCAGCGTCACCTTCCCAATTAAGGGACCGGACATTCCAGGTGCATGCACGAAATCCTTAACACCATTTCTTTCTTGGTAGTGTTTTTTACGTAACGAGTCCCAAACCCAGCGCACAACCCTGAGGAGGGGATGTTTCGCCTTCTTAATTTATGATTTTATCATTTTACAATGTTTTATGACACGTTGTGAGTACCCCAAATACTCTGTAGCTACTGGTTGCAAGAGTATAAAAACATAAATAGTTGCAGAAAACTTAGGTGCTATTACCTCAATGGGGGGCAATGATAGACTTATATCGAGTGAGAATTTTTTCATTTTAATTTTTATTTGGTATTTTCATTATTTACATATATACTATTATATGTACTATACTATACTATTTCAGAAAACTATCTTAAATAACTAAATATATGCATGCATGTGTATATTTTTGTATGTATTGTAGCATATTAGGGGTATTCGCTTGCTCTTGCAAGATTGCAGATTGCAAAAATACTATACCGAAATATGCAAGAGCGCGAGAGCACCCATTACAGAATCTAGTGATATATGAACGTATTTTCGTTATTTACATATATACTATTATATATACTATACTATACTGTTTTAGAAAACTATCTTAAATAACTAAATATATGCATGCATGTGTATATTTTTGTATGTATTGCAGCATATTAGGGGTATTCGCTTGCTCTTGCAAGATTGCAGATTGCAAAAATACTATACCGAAATATACAAGGGCACGAGAGCACCCATTACAGAATCTAGTGATATATGAACGGAATCTAGTGATACATGGGTTTTGGTCTGACATATTTTACAGCCATTGCAAATAATTTTCTGTGTGTGTTTGTTGTTGTGCCGGTGCACCAAGAGGAAATATATGCAATTCTTGCACCGTGCAAGGGTTTTGCAAGAGCAAGAGAATAACCCTATTGTTTATGCTGCTTGATATGGGGTTGTTTAAGTGTACAATTTAATACATGTGTGTGTGTATTTAATGTTATCTCATCTGTAAATTTATGACTTTTGTCCCCATGCATTTTTATTTTTATTGGATGCACATTGCATATAAATCCATATGTCTGTTTATGTTATGTATACATATGTTCCATACATTTTAAAATAGATGTTCATGTTTAATAGTATTTTGGCTTTGCTGATAAGTAAGCATGTTCAATGATATTTGAAAATATAGCCGAGGGAAAGAAATGACCGAAGCTAATGTACCCTTCACAGATGCATTTCTTTTAGTAACTATGTATCCAGTTTGTATGGAAGCTATATGCTATAGAATTCCGATCTGAACAATTTTTTCGGAGATTATATTATTGCCTTAAGCAATAATCCATGTCAAATTTCGTGAATATACCACGTCAAATGCGAAAGTTTTCCATACAAGCCCTTGATTCCGATCGTTTGGTTTTTATGGCAACTACATGCTGTAGTGAGCCGATCTGAACAATTTCTTCCGATATTAAATTATTTCTATGCACAATAACTCATACCAAATTTCGTGAAGATATATCGTAAAATGAGAAAGTTTCCCATGCAAGCATTTGATTCCGATCATTCAGTTTGTATGACAGCTATATGCTATAGTTAACCGATCTGAACATTTTTTTCGGAGATTACATTGCTGCCTTAGAAAATAATCTATACCAAATTTCGTGAATATATCTTGTCAAATGTGAAAGTTTTCCATACAAGAACTTGATTCCGAGCGTTCAGTTTGTCCGATATCGACTTTTCCGACAAATAAACAGCTTCTTGATGACAAAATGACGTTTGCAAAATTTCAAAACGATATCTTAAAAACTGAGGGACTAGTTCGTATATATACAGCCGGGCGGACAGACATACAGACGGACATGGCTAAATCGACTCAGCGGAATATACTGATCATTTATATATATACTTGACCCTGTAAACGCTTCCTACGCTTCCTTCCGGGTGTTACAAACTTCGTGACAAATATAATATACCCTGTTCAGGGTATACAAATTAGTGGACAGTATATGATTTCATAATCTTAAGTATTACAAATTTCTTAACGTATTTTATTTAAGATAACGAACATGTTCAATTTTGAACATTGGGAAATAAAATAAAAATAAATACAAAATATAAATAGAATAATACATAAGAATATTAAAGTTTAAGTTTTTTTAACATAATAAAGAAATTTTTACAGATTTTCTTGATATTTTTATAAATTTATCAACAGTATTGTAGCAATGTAAATGTGATTACTGTATTATGTTGTATCGTTACCTTATTTTGATATTACTTGAATAAGCAATCCTGTTGTATTTTTTAATTTGTATCATACCTTATTTTAATGTTACTTGAATAAGCAATCCTGTTGTACTTTTCAATTTGTATCATACCTTATTTTAATGTTACTCGAATAAGTAACCCTGATGTAATTTTTAAACTTGTGACTGGCGACATGAAAGTGAGAAAAAGTAAAGAAGAGTTAGTTCGGACGCAACCACAAAACGAATCGGTCTTCCTACAGTATCATATTAGACATCACTGATTAAACATACTTGTACAGGAGGAAAATGAAGCAAATTTTGAAATTTAACAAATTTATTGTTATCTGAAAATATAATAGCAAAATATGAAGCTAATGAAAAAATAATTTTGGTTGACAATTCAAAGATGGACATTGAAATACAAATAATAGGAAAATGATTAAGACAATTCAAAATTGGCAATAACAGGCCTAAAAGAGCCTTTAGAGGTATATTTACAGTATGTAAATGTATTTCAGGTACACTTGACCATGATGATTTCAAAAAAAAAATAACAAACAAAGTAAATAATTTAATAAACAATAACAAACAATTTACAACTAACTCACAGATATTTAAAACAAATAATAAAACAATTAGAAGGCAGCTCGAACAGACCGTTTTAAGACAAAGAAACACACTAATAATTACTGAACTTGAAAATATTCTACGTACTATTACATTATCAAAATTGGGAACTTTGAATCCCATAATTTCAGATATAGCGGAAATCAAAGAAATAATAAACGAGGAAAGAATTGGTGTAGCAAAATCAGATCTTATTGATGTTTCAGAATTTAAAGTTGCACAAAAATAATCTCATAATAGTATATATTAAATATTCAAAAATACAAAATATTTGTAAGTTATATAACGCAATACCTGTATCACAAAAATATGGGAAATTGCTAATCGAAAATGTAATAAAATGCAAAAATAAATAAATTTTAATAGGTCAAACTTTTTAAAAAAGTGTTAAACAATGTATTTTGCATGATAAAAAAAGTGATACATGTTTATCAGTTATTTTAAAGAACATACATATGTACATGGCTTATTGTAATAAATTTACATAAAAGTTTCGGGAAAACATAAGCTAATATTCATAAAACAGAAGGAGTGTAACGTTTAAAGTAGATGATAAAAAGTATGACAATCCCACTGGAAAAATTTTAAAATATTTAAGGGAAGGAAAATTTAAGCCATTTTTAGTAAAAAATATATTGATACGACAAATATTTATTTAAGATTGGATAACTTTAATATGTTAACCACAATTAAACAGGAAATAAAAAGAAATCCTGTTTGATGGACATTTAGTACTTTATTATTAATATTCTTAGTAGTTTATTTTAATACCAAAATAATAACATACATAATATTAAACATTAAAATTAAAAATTTACAGGAAATGCAGAAAGGAAAGAAGAAATGCTGATAGTTTTATCAACAGAAATTAATAACCTACAGAATATAAGACAAGACGCTTCGATTTAGAGGTCACGGAGTTAACACCACCAATACCTATCAGTACTTACGTACATATGTATTAAATAAACAACAAAGCTCTAATGCTGTATTAAAGAAATGTGTCAAATATGTCATTGACACATCGCTAATTAGGAAGTGATCATCAGCTATCACGTATGGCACGCTTTAAGTAGATTTAAGCAGGCAATCACCTAACACCTAACATTCAATTATCAGGGAAAATGAGCCAATTCGCGATGATAAACAAAATTAATTTTAATTTTGCCATTACTCATACCGCAATGTCTTTAATCGATAAAATATGCGATCAATTGGAAGAAGTTACTAAAATATTGATTAACTGCATGTTTTTACGTACACAGCCATTTTTGAACACAACATTAAAATTTAGAATTGTGTTAACTCACTCAACTCAGATTTATGCAACGCAGCTATTGGCAGAAAATTTGCTCCTAAAAATACACCACTGGGCTTTGAAATTATATTTCTTCAAATGAATTAATGACTCAAGCAGCTCACGACTTCCGGTCTTTGACCAAGTATGCTCTGGGTAGCCTAAGAGCATCCGTTTGAAGGCGAGCTAAGGTGAGAAGTCGAAACATCCCCTCCGCAGGGTTGTGCGCTGGGTTTGGGACCCGCCACGTAAAAAAAGCATACCAATGAAAAGGAACAACAAGCCTCGGAAGAGTGACCCTCCTTTTGATGACGACTATGGCAAACGAAATAAGGACTATGAATTGAGGGCATGCACCTGGAATGTCCGATCCCTTAATTGGGCAGGTGTCGTTGCGCAGCTGGTTGATGTCCTTACGACAATAAAGGCTGACATCACCGCCGTCCAAGAAATGCCATGGAAGGGATAAGTAGGTCTGTGTGGCATTTACTACAGTGGCTATATAAAGGAGCGCAAGTTTGATGGGATTCGTGGTGGGAGAGAGACTCCGTCGCCGAGTACTATCATTCACTCCGGTGAATGAACGTCTAGCCACAATCCGCATAAAAGCGAGGTTCTTCAACATATCGCTGATTTCTACTCGGTTTGCACTCCGGCTCTCTGAGAGCACTCGTCAACAACTCGGTATAAGGGAACTGTGGGACGGCATTTCAAAGTCTTACGTACAGCTGGAACCGAAACCATTGCTTTTCGGAAAATGCGAAAGATCAGCTGGTACGACGAGGAGTGCCGTGTCGCAGCGGAGAGAAAACAGACTGCCTACCTCGCAACGTTACGATCGACCACAACACGTGCGGGATGGGATAGATACTGAGAGTTGAAGAGGGAAGCGAGGCGCATTTGCAGACAGTAAAAGAAAGAGGCCGAAATGCGTGAGTATGAAGAACTTGGAACAGGGGTAGTGCTCGAAAATTCTACGAAAGAATGCGGCGGCTTAGAGAAGGTTTCAAGACCGGAGCATACTCTTGTAGAACCCTTCAACGAGGGTTCAACCGGAACCACCGGTGAACGCAGCTGACTATCGAAGCCAAAAAGGAAAATCAAATATGCCATAAATAGTTTTGCACCATTTAAAGCGGCAGGTCCTGACGGGATTATGCCCATAATGCTGAAGAAACTGGTAGAACCAATGGTTCTAAGGCTTGAAAGTATATACAAAGCAAGCATTCAACTATCTTACATCCCCAGAAGTTGGAAAAGGAGTAAAGTTGTGTTCCTTCCGAAACCAGGCAAAAGAACACACGAGAATGCCAAGGATTTTAGACCTATAAGCCTTACCTCATTTATGCTGAAGGTACTAGAAAGGCTAATAGATATACACGTAAGAACAATAATGGCGGAGAAGTTATCGAAGTCCCAACATGCGTACATAAAGGGCCGATCAACCGAAACCGCCCTTCACGAGGTGATAAGTGTGATTGAAAAATCACTACACTACAAACAATACACCATGGCTGCTTTTCTAGACATAGAGGGCGCCTTCAATAACATAGAAGTAAATACGATAATTAATTCTCTGGCGCATGGGGGCATAGATGACACTGTGTGCAGATGGATACTATCGATGCTTGAGAATAGGAAGATTATAGCTTCAAACGGCACTGCAACACAAACAAGTTATGTGAGTAGACGGACGCCTCAAGGGGGGGTCCTCTCTCCGCTTCTATGGGTTGTAGCGCTGATCGAAATACTCCTCCAATTAAACGGTGGAGGAGTGAAAGCAGTAGCGTATGCAGACGATATATTGTTGTTGGTATCAGGTATGTTTCCTTCAACAGTCAGCGAGATTATGGAAAGAGCACTTCTTAGGTTAAACCTATGGGCTAAAAGCAATAGTCTAGGAGTTAACCCAAACAAAACAGAACTGATGCTTTTCACTAGCAGAACCAAAATACCTCAGTTTCAACTTCCGGTACTAAACGGCACAACACTCACTCTATCCCCAACAGCTAAGTATTTGGGGGTGGAGATTGACGCCAAACTGTCCTGGAAAATAAATATAGAAAAAAGAATAAACAAAGCATACATGGCCTACTATACTTGTAAGAAAATCGTCAACAAGAATTGGGGCCTCAAACCAAGTATAATCATGTGGATGTACACGGCGGTCATAAGACCCATACTCACATGTGGAGCTCTGGTATGGTGGCCAGCGCTAAACAAACAGTACAACATTAGAAAATTAAATGGAATACAAAGAGCAGCATATGCGGGTGTTACGGGCGCAATCAGGTCATGTCCGACTGATGCCCTCTATGTGATCCTGCATCAACTACCAATGGACATTTTTATTCAAAAAACAGCAGCTATTACGGCGATAAGAATAAAAGAATTGGGAGGTTGGAATCAGCAGAACTACGGACATAGTGTAATCCTAAACAAGCTCACTATTAATAAATCAGACTACATTCTCCCAAAGCTGGATTTCAATAGACACTTCCAGGTGAGGATACCACCTAGACGAGAATGGAGAAGAGGTTCAATTGCAGAGGAGGGTACCCCCTCAGTCTATACCGACGGGTCCAAAATGGACTGCGGAGTGGGCACGGGGGTATTCTCCGCTGATCTGGGCATATCTCTCTCTATACGTCTACCGAACTCGGCTAGCATCTTCCAAGCAGAAGTACTAGGCATAGAAAAAGCCTGCGAAGTTCTATTAGAAAACCACGGGAATATACATAAAGCAACTATATTTATGGATAGTCAGGCGGCCCTCCTGGTATTGTCTTCACCCATGACAAATTCCCGTATAGTTCACAACTGCAAGAGAGCACAGGTACATTTTCGGTAACGAAAAAGCAGATGAGTTGGCATAGGCAGGAGCTTTTCTCAATGAATCCGAGGCGGAGCTCATACCGAGCCCGCTAGGATCGATCAAAGGAGAGATCAATAGACAATTTCAACAAATTGCTAACAACAGGTGGAAAAACATTACAAAATGGGTCATAACTAAACAATTATGGCCAACATACGACAGGAAAAGAACCAACGACCTATTAAATAGGTCAAGAAAAAGTATTTACAGAATAACAGCTACCACAACAGGGCACTGGCCATTTGGGGAACATGCGTCCAAAATGGGTATGCCCTACAACGACATCTGCCGTGGCTGCGGAGTAGCAGGGAACAAGGAAACAATCTTCCACTTTCTCTGCGAATGCTCAGCTCTGGCACAGATCCGACACAAAACACTCGGAATCCACCAAGCACCAAACCTTGAATGGGTTTCCACCAAAAGCATATCGGACATAAGTAGTTTCATCGAAACCTCAAAAGGGTTTGAGAGAGAAGGTGGAACGTAACAGCAGATACAGAAGGTTCTACGAATAGTGTACCAAAATGGCACATCAGTGCTAATTGAGTCCGATAGGGCTGCACTCCTACCTACCTACCTTGTAGAACCCCCAAAGGTGATCTAGTCACCGATGTCCAGAGCATACTTAAATTATGAAGGAAACACTTCTCCAGCCTGCTGAATGGCAGTGAACGTACAACGCCAGGAGAAGGCAAACCCGATTCCCCAATCGATGACGATGAAGCAGACGTTCCATTGCCCGACCACGAAGAAGTTCGAATAGCAATTACCCGCCTCAAAAACAACAAAGTGGCGGGGACCGGTGTATTGCCGGCCGAGCTATTCAAACACGGTGGCGAAGAACTGATAAGGAGCAAGCATCAGCTTCTTTGTAAAATATAGTCGGACGAAAGCATGCCCAAATATTGAAATATAAGTGTGCTATCCCAATCCATAAAAAGGGAGACCACAAAATCTGCGTCAACTACCGTGGGATAAGTCTCCTCAACATCGCGTATAAGGTTCTATCGAGCGTATTGTGTATTGTCTTCAAACTGCTGCTGGAGAAAATAATTCGAACTGCACAATTTAATCGAGCAGGTACAATGTTTTATAAGAATGGATAGATGATGGCGTATGCTGATGATATTGATCATCGGCCTCAACAAACGCGCCGTTAGTTCTGCTTTCTCTAGACTGAACAAGGAAGCAAAGCAAATGGGTCTGGCAGTGAACGAGGGCATGACGAAATATCTCCTGTCATCAAACAAACAGTCGTCGCACTCGCGACTTGGCTCTCACATCACTATTGACAACAGTCGAGAGTGTTTTACGTGGGATCCTACCTGCGAAGGCCTAAATCCACGGTGCTCAGAAGCACAACGGATCAATACTATGCGTCGATCAGCGCCCTGAAAACTGGGCAACGATTTCCAGTACCAATCGGCAGTGTGGCATGAACACACTAACCAAATTGGTGGGGTTCGAGGCCCATCTAAAACCTCTTCCGTACTATGTGCACGGCGCCAGGTTGCAATGCAACTCCACATTTGAACTGACAAAGTCAGTTCTTCCCGCGATTTGGGTTTTAACCACAGCCACCACGAATCTCCACAAAGGGCCAAACCCAATGAGCAGACTGAAATTTTATCTCCAAGGGCTTACTGCTCCCCGTGGTACCAGGTTAAAGTCTCTGGTAAGACCTTGTAACCGAAGTTACTACCAGTTGAGTTTCCACACAACTCTGGACTGGCGGCCAGGATCTTAGTCGCCTCTTACGACAGGCATGCCTTACCGCGGGTATATTCGGTTCCCCCCCTGCACCAAGGGCGTCCTCCTACCCGCAGGAGGAACATCACTATTGACAGTCGTAACTCTGAAGTTGTAGATAGTTTCCTATATTTGGGATCCAGAATAAACACCACCAACAACGTCATCCTGGAAATCCAACGCAAGATAACTCTTGCCAACAGGTGCTACTTCGGACTGAGTAGGCAATTGAGAAGCAAAGTCCTCTCTCGACAAGCAAAAACCAAACTCTATAAGTCACCCAAAATTCCCGACCTGTTATATGGTGTAGAGGCTTAGACGATGACAACAAGTGATGAGTCGACATTCTGAGTTTTCGAGAAAAAAAAAAGTTCTACGAAAGATTTATGGTCCTTTGCGCGTCGGCCACGGCGAATATCGCATTCGATGAAATGAAGAGTTGTATGAGATATATGACGATATTGACATAGTTCAGCGAATTAAAAGGAAGCGGCTGCTCTGGCTAGGTCATGTTGTCCGAATGGGCGAAAACATCCAGCTCATAAAGTATTCGACGCAGTACCCGCCGGGGGAAGCAGAGGAACACGAAGACATCCACTCCGTTGGAAGGACCAAAGGGAGAAGCACCTGGCTTCGCTTGGAATATCCAATTGGCGCGTTGTTAACTCGGCTATAATCACGTAAGCGGTGTCAGCAAAGAAGAAGAAGAAACGAATTAATATATACCATCTAAATTTAGTTACGGTAATGTGTGAAGAAAGCTTGACAGGCTAAACATATTGTCAATTAAATGTGAAGTGGCACAAACCCTTAAAACAGTTGTGTATGATTTGTCCAAATTATACCTAAATGAAAATATGCATTTAAATAATAACCATTTTCATTGGAAAACTAATTATAATATTTTTCTAATAATTATGTTAAACCTTTGAAATATGGGTGCTTTATTAAAATTACCTGAATAACCAAAACAAGGTATTCATTTAGAGCAGTGTTTCCCAAAGTGGGCGATAACGCCACCTTGTGGGTGCTGCAGGTGTCAAGTGGGGCGGTAAGAGACCCAGAAAGAAAATGGGGGTGTTGTGTAGAGGCCTGGGGGGTTATTTGTAATTTTATTTAACTAGGAGGCCTCTTAGACAACGACTACATGAGCTCTCGACTCTCAACAACAACTTGTGAACATCAACTAATATGAATTAAAAGATTGCTCAAACTCGGTTCTATATTTCTCTCCGCGTAGTTCATATATCTGTCCTATTTTATTGAATATAGAAAAAATGAAAATCATGTCAATCGGTCGCTCTGTTTCATAACGGGGTATCTCGACAGGATGGAATTTATAGAATACTAAATGTCAAACGTATTGTAATTGCCATTGCCAAATCTGTATGTGGGCATTTGCTATCATAACATAATCATTTGCGCAAAGGTGTAGGGTAGGTAGGTTCGAGCTGACGTAGCGAACGTTTTAAGCTTTTGAACTCCTTAATTCTTTTATGTGGAAAATAAAAAAAGGATCTTTATCCTTTCTTACAAATGTATTTCTGGGGAAAATAAGAATTCATATTTTTGGACTACTATATAATAATTGTGCTTAAGCATTCCTATACATATAAACAATGTAATATTTATTTTATATTTATTTGTGGTTTTGCGCGCAATAGATGAGCATTACTTACGCCTCCTTTTTACTACTCGCGAAGTTAAACGTATTTCTCAAAGAAAAACAATGTCGGAAGTAAAAAAGAAGAGACGGCAATACTGTGCGGAATACATTAAATTCGGATTCACCGAAAATCCCACAAACCCATCCTCGCCTTTGTGTCTTCTATGTCTAAAAACATTTTCGAATGAAGCAATGAAGCTTTCAAGACTGCAAGATCATTTGAATAAAGTGCATCCAGATAAGAGAGACAAGAATGTAGCATATTTTCAAGACCTAGAGAAGAATCATAATACTCCGCCAAGTGTAGCAAAACTATTTTCGGCAGCTGCTGAGCACGATGACGACGGATTTCGAGCTTTGTACAATATCTCTTTGTTAATTGCTCAAAAAGGCAAACCACATAACATCGGAGAAGAGTTAATATTGCCAGCAATAAATGAAGTAATAACTACCGTGCTTCATAATCCGGCCGCAGATATTATCCGAAAAATTCCACTGAGTAATAATTCTGTGCAAAGACGAATTGATGAAATGGCTGAAAATCATCATTGTGCGATCACCTGAGGACAAGCCAATTCTCAATTCAGCTCGATGAGTCCACTTTACCAACTAATGAAGCATTGTTGTCGTCTTACGTGAGGTTTATTAAAGATGAGAAAATATGTGAAGAACTATTATTTGCTAGAAATTTAGAGACCGATACAAAAGGTGAAACCATATTCAATATATTGGAAAAGTTTTGCGATGAGAAAGAGATTCCTTTGAAAAATATTATTTAAATTGCTACGGATGGCGCTCCGACAATGATAAGGTGCCATAAAGGCTTAATAGCGCACTTAAAAAATAAAATTCCAGATGTCCTTGGTGTACATTGCGTTATTCATAGAAAACATTTAGTTGCTAGAAACTTAAGTGAAAACCTATTTCAATCACTGCAATATGTCATCAAAGCAGTCAATAAAATCCGCAAGAGCTCTTTGAATAATAGATTATTTCATCAGCTTTGTGTTACTAATGAAGAGGATTTCAATCGTTTGTTGTTTCATACTGAAGTTCGTTGGCTATCAAGAGGCAATTGTCTGACTTGTAGAATCGAGTCTGTTATAAAGTTCTTGGAAACTAAAGATACAGAATTTCAAGACAAGCTCATAACATCAAAGAATGATATAGCTTACATGACAGACCTGTATAAATTGTTCTATGACATGAATCTCCAACTGCAAGGCAATAAACTAAATTTAATTAAAACAAAAAACGTCGTTGCTGCTTTCGCAGCCAAATTGCTTCTATACAAAAAGAATCTGGGCAGACGTGAGTTTCACAATTTTCCGAATTTATCAGTATCATGCAGTAACGACGAATTGTTTGCCTACTGCCAACATTTGGGAAACCTCCACATTGACTTCACCGAACGATACCAGGACATTTTGAACTTGGAAATACCAGACTGGGTGTTGGATCCGTTTTCAAATGTCAACACAGCAATGTCACCTCAGCTGGAAGAAGAACTTATAGAATTGACAACAAACGAGGAAATAAAAATCAAGTTCAAAAATGGTTACCAAGAATTTTGGCTACAAAAACCGATCTCGCAATTGTACCCAAGATTGTGGTCAATCGTTCAGCGATTCTTGATAGCATTCCCATCGTCATATTTGTGTGAACGTGGATTTAGTGCTGTGACAACACTGCTTACTAAAAATAGAAATCGTTTGCTTGTTACCGAACGTGGCGACTTGCGACTGTTCTTGAGTAAATTGGAACCTGATATTAACAAACTTATTAAACAGTATCAGATTCATCCTTCACATTAGTTTTTATATATGGATCAATTATTTTAGTTTTATTTTTAATAAAAGATTTTCTGTTTTAATACTATAAAGTTGTGTTTCAATAATCATTCTTATTGGCAGGTGGAGCCCGTAAGAGTTAACTTGAGACCTAAGCACCGTTGTATGTTACCTACTGCGCTCAGGTTTCAAGTTGCTGGTTATGGTAAAAGTTTCGTTTAGACTTCTCCGTTAATATACATATATAGACCATAATAATTAATTCGAAGTTATAGTGGTTTTTAAATAGGTGAAAAAATGGGGGCGCTAAAAACATATTTATTCTCAAAGTGGACAGTAGACAAAATAAGTTTCTGAACCACTGATTTAGAGGTTAACGCAATATAAGCTAGAGGGAGCGCATAATTTTGCATTTGTCTAGGGCGGTAAATTTTGACGGGCCGACCCTGTGTAAACCACTACCTGGACTAATTGTCTTCTTACTTAGCTTTAAATCTAATTTTGTTTAACAAAATATTTCCACTTAATTTCATTAAACTATCACACATTTAGACCAACATAAATAGATTAAAATTAGATGGACGATTACGCTGAAGCATTCTAATCGAGTTTTAATAATATCGTAATTGAATTAATTTTTTGTAAACTGGAACTATAAGAAAATATCACCACATATGGTTATTTTTTAAAGAAATTAATACAGAGTATTATTTGATAAGTTTTGTAGTCACAAATCAGAGCATGGGAAACAAAATGGTTCCGTGAGAAATAGTTGTGGTCTGAAATCAACTATTTTAAACATTATGCTCTTAAACTAATATATCATTTCGAAAAGACAAATTATCAGCACTAATAGTGAAGTTATTGGTTATCCACATATGTACATAGTATGTTCCTCGAGCCTATTAGAAATCAAAACATTACTACCATATGAACAAGGGGCGTTCCAAAGTAAACAGAACTTAAAAAAAAGAACAAATGGTTTGTTCCGCAAAATCAATTTATTTTATTCAAAATACACGGTCCATAAGCAAGTTGAACGGGTGTTTTAGCTTGCTGGCCGGTATGGCCGCCAGTATGCCGGTGTAAGCCTTGTGAATAGTCTCTACGTCTGCATAACGCTTTCCTTTCATGGGCAATTGCATTTTTCCGAATTGGAAGAAATCGCACAGTGCCATATCAGGTGAATACGGGGAGTGGTTAATAGTTAAAATGTGATTTTTGGTCAAATAATCGTTCACAAGCGGTCACAGAATGTTGGATTCTGAGCTATTTTTGGTCGTCAGTCAGTTTGTGCGGAATAAACAGCGCACACATCTTCGATGTTTTGGGGATGTTCAATTCCATTTCCATGAATTTCACTGATGATTTCGGCTGATTTGATGAAAACGGTATCCCCTTCCGTGGTGAAAACGGATTTTGATTGGCCCACATGTCGATCGACATATATGTTCTCACGATCACTTTGAAAACGTTGAAACCACTCGTGCACTCTGCTACGGGATAGGCAATTATCTCCATCACAATTTTATCAATTGAAACATTTCGGTAAAGGTTTTACCAATTTTAAAACAAAATTTAATGTTGGCTCTTCATTCGAAGCTCACTTTCGCACCGATAACACAAACATACTGACACTTAAAACTTCCAATCTATGAAATGTCATGAAATTCTCACTGGACAATCGATAAAGATAGCAGATTGTAACGCATCAGTCAACATATAGATGGCGCCACCAGGGGACGCTAGATTCAAAAAGTCCTGTTTACTTTGGAACGCTCCTTGTATAATACAACATAATAATAAGTTTAACACTTATGAACTTAACACTTTAAGGATTTTTGACGAATTTGCTTTGATTTTTTTTTTTATTTTGATTATTTTTAATTGTGAGAATAGAAGTTACTTATACTGATTAATTTGAACTGATATTTTGATATTTTCTTGGCAGTTTCTGCAAGTGCTAGGCTGCTAGCATACAAAACATCAAAACTAAAATCCAGTTATTAAAAATAGCTATGTATATATAAATAATTGGCTATACTACTATACCGCGAAGATATTGGTAATGTTGTTAACCTTAATTTTGTCTAATTAAAGCTTTTGATAAATTGTCGATTTGTTAGACTATGAAACTTTTCCGCCAACTATAATATCTGCCTAAATTTTTTTTTGCAATTTTGAATTTTTTATTTATTTATTTAATTATAAGAAATTTATTTTCTATTTCTTGAATTGGAATTTAATTCATCGAATGTAATTGCAAAAGCGGCAGTGATTTTGCAAAAGCGGCATTCATTATGACCCTCTGAAGGAATAAACGTATAACTGTGCCAATTTGTACGTCTTTCAATTGCTCAAATGAGAACAACAACATCAACGTTGTCACTACGGAAGGGGATACCTCGGTAATTAAGTGAAGCATAACACTACTCTTTGGTAAAAGTAACGAATGTAGAAATCTCTTTTAGGTCATTTAATACTATACTATAATATAAGGAGGTTCAAAAATACATGTGTATGTATGTACATATGTCGCATAGACGTCAAAGTACGATGGTGCGACTCCAAAATGATTTTGAATTTTAGTTAAATTGGCGTCGTGATTACGATTCAGCACGGATAGGGCACATTAACGGGTTTCATTAACATTGTTTAAGCAGAAAATTTATTTCACAAACATAGTATGTATGTAAATCCAAAGTAGGTATAGAATAAATACATTTACAATTTCATTACTCTTCATCTGTGTAATCGTCTAGAAAACTTATTAATATAATTGAAATTAGTAACCCAATCGAGGTACAAGGCGACACTAATGAGACGAATAAAAAAAAACATCAAAAAAGTAGTAAGTTCCTTTAAAGATTATAATTTTGTGTTTGCTATACTCTGTGTGCTGTTGGTTGCTCCTGGTAACAAGAAACCTGATTGTGACGTGATGAACCTTAAATTTCCTTAATTTTTTCCTACATCTCGTGTACATCTGTGAACTGCAAGGTCATCCATTGAAATATTAAATATTGTTGTTGGCTTCAATATTTTTTATTACTCGGATTGCTTACATTTTTATTTTAACGTTAAGTAATAATCACGTGTAAACTGATATATAACAATTACTTAGAACTATTTGAATATAAAGGCATTTATACATAGTACATATAAACTCGTAACATACGTGTTGCTTACATTTGAGAAATGTGATTGCTGCCCTGCAGATCAAACGATTTTTGTGCCTCTCTCTAATGTTTGCAAATGTTTAAAACAATTACATTATAAATTAAGCGAAAACAATAAAATATTTTTACTATTGACTAGTTAAAATTTGTTTCATTAATAAGTATTTTTCTAAACGATACTCTTAAAATTCGTAGTTTGGAATATTTTTGAGACAACAGAAACTTATTCATTTTGGCTCTTAAACTTTTTTATCGAATCCTTGTACGTGGTGTCCCTAAATTAATGGAAGGTTCAAAATCGACGTCATTTCAATTAATCTTCAAAGTTAACAAAGGTAAAACATATTCGGAATGGAATAATGGAAGGTTCAAAATCGACGTCATTTCAATTAATCTTCAAAGTTAACAAAGGTAAAACATATTCGGACTATATTTTGTATGAAATTTTCGAAGTGCGCCCAAGCTTTCACTGTTATTGAAATATTGTTCAATAATAAAGACGCGTTGTTCTAATGTGTAACACAACATTTTATTAAGCTAGATTGTCAGCTACCGATTTGTAAATGGCGGCAAATTAAAATCTTGCGTCAATTTTGTGACACCCTTTATATTTACATTAAATCATTGATTTTTATGTGATAATAAGTCAATTTGCACATTGGTTATTATTAAAAATTCGTAGTTGTTCCTTGCAATATTTTACATCAGTTCTGATAAAGATTATGACAACATCATTCCAAACTTCTAGAGTGAGAGGAAACATTTGCACTTGAACAAATTCACTTCGTTGTTACATCATATTTCTGAATTATTTCCGAGAACACCTGACTACAGTCACTGTGAAGTCCTGTCGACGAAACCCACAAGTATTGAACAGCTCTAACACATATGGTACTATATATGTACATGTATGTACAATATATATCATATATTAACGGTAGACCGTAATATTAAACAGTATTATTCCAAACATATCTTTTATTAGATATATATCATAATTTAGGCACTAGAAATATTAACGTTAGGTATCTAATAAAAATTCGTTTGAAAAGTTCTACAGGATAGACTAACATTTTTGGGAGATTTAGTCACCATTTTGTTGTATATTCTCTCCAAACATTCACAAGTCTTACTTATAGTTGAACATAGCATTTATTGAATTTTACTGCTAATAACGTATATTCAATTGTTTTAGATATATGTTTTATAGTAGCTGTTTTCGATTCACCATTTCTTAGCTTTACCATTGTGAATACCTTCAACGGTAATAAATTGACAAAAACTATTACTATCCAAGAGAGGACCAGAACGCAGTTGCATTCATTAGAGACATGTTAGCTATAGCAGCGGTTATAGCTACTTTGTAATACTTGAGGAATCGTTGACAGCTTTTATTTCAATTAAAATTACGTGCTTATGTGTGACATACTCGTAAAGTGATGTTCCTTGGAAAGTTGTCGACAAGAGCGTTATCAGAAATTAAAGTTAATCTTACATATTTTAGTATAAGTAATTTAAGAAAAAAAATCTGTAACTTGAAACTTTTACTTTAGCTTAAAGGAATAAAAATTCGAGATTCTTTTATTTTGGAACTGAAAATCCAATTAAAGTGGGTTTTGACCAGTTTATGGATATTCCCTTACTATGTATAAGAGTTTTGTACGTTTTTATTGAATTCCTTATCTATCGTTCTAACGTAGTTAAAAAATTGTTCTAAACTGGCAAGAGTTATGAATTTTGCAAGTAGTTCCACATTAAATAAATTATTTCATTCAAGTAGAAAGGTAACGCAACCAGGCTTTTTATGTCTCAACTAATTTTGACAAATCTCATTTTAGTTGCAAAGACCTCAATTTGTGCTCGAAATCCTCGTTAAACCCTCCTCGACTGTGGTTTACAATAATGGAACCGTAAATTTTTCACCGAAATGCATCAAGCGATATAAAGTTCCATGCAAGAGTTCGATACTATTTCTACATTACCGGCGGTCACATCTCGGACAAAAGAGATTTTGCCAGCGTGCTTAGCGGAAGATGTCATCTTCAGTGAAGATGCTCGATCATTGTGAGTGGTATCGACGGTAAGTAGTGTTGTAGTAGGTAAAACTAATGCTGTCGATACATTCGGCAGGGCACTTAATGTTGCCGTTCGTGTTAGAGTCAAATGTGGCGCGGCAGCAGCTGTTGTAGGCAACGACACCAACGCCGGCTGTGGAGATGCAGTCATTGAGGGCGGAGCGCTATAGTGGTATACACCTGTTTGCTGTTGAGTTATAGTAAGTGGCAAGGTCATTTTGGCATGATACTGCGACAAGCCACCAACATCCTTTCTACTTCCTACATTGCCACCTGTAACTCCATTCGTAATTGGGACAACCGGCGGAGGTATTGTGGAAAATGTTTTTGACGGAATAAATGTACTTGACGGAGGTATTGTTATACTCTGAGGACTAAGCGCTGATGTTTGGACCGTTGGCAAAAAATCTAGAGGATACTAATTAAGGAATTATATATTATTGCAGTACGGATTGATAGATTCAGACAAACCATAGCTTGATGCTGAGTTGCAGTAATATTTCCAGCTAATGATGTGGTCGTATGAGTCGGTGGTTGTCCATAATATGCGTTTGGCGACACTGGCGGACTAGGATATGGCCAATAGAGAAAAGGTGGCGGAAAAAATGTCGGCTGAGGTGTTGGCTGCTGGTGATGATGATTTGGCAACGGACGATGTGAATGAGGTGACGTAAGTAAAGCTGTTGGTGATCCAAACGGTGGAAAAGGCCCAAATGGTGGGCTCAACACAGGTGCACCTAAACAGACAAAATGTTTCTCTATGAAAAAAATTTAATAATTAAAGTATAATAAATGCAAACATATGAATATCTCCTAATAAACTTTGCTAAATTATTCATGAAAAATTCCTAAATAGTCCTTTTTGGAATAAATTTTTTTAGTCAATACTTGCCCAATTTGTTTGTGAACAAAAGGTAAAGTTTCGAAAGCAATTGTTGATTAGTTGAAAGTCGGCATAATGGGGTTTTATTTAAAAACATCCATTGTCGAAGCAAACGAATTAATGAGCGGCGTAAATATGAACATGACGCTTAGCGGTGGATTTACTGCTTTAAAATATTTAGAGTATCGTAAGCTACATTTATGGGCCCGAAGATATTCCCTTTTAATTTTACTAAGATCACATTTGCAATAAAAAAGTATATTAAAATCTTTTTGCAGACTTCAAAGTAGTTTAATTGAAAAATAATTGCCCATGAATGATTTTATTACGAAAGTGAAACTTCAGAACATGTAATTCTGGACAAAATTTTTCGAAAGTCGTTTATATTTATAATTTTATATGAATGTATGAATGTAAATATATCAAAATATTAATATTAAAGTGAGAATTTCTCAAACATTATTTGCAATTATATTATTTCGTTAATAGCAGTATTCGAGGTACTTATTCTGTCTCCCTGATCTGTTTTGCTATAAATTCTGTTACAAAGCTTACAATGCATACAGCGAAGAAAATTTCACAGAAAAAAGTGCTGATATAGAATATTATAATTTGTATGCCGTCTACTCATATATAATAATCAATTCATTGTTAGAAAGCTAACAATGTTAGCAATGGAGTAGGGAGCTAAAGAAAATTATATTGTGGTGATTGCTTTATATGTTTGTTTATCGCACTATTGATCGTTTGATCGAAACTGTGCGGTTTTATTGATTTATGTATGACCGAATCGTTTGAAGGGTTGTGCGAAAGCAAAAAGTAAATGCTTAGACCATGACTCTTGCAAAATTTGGTGAATTGAAAAAGTTTGCCATACAAGCACGATTCGATATCGATTTTCAGTTTGTATGGAAGCTATAGCGGTCCGATATAGGTGATCCCGCCAAATGAGCATCTTCTTGGAAAGAAAATAACGTGTGTAAAATTTCACATCGACATCTTGAAAACTGAAGAAAAAGTTGACGTATATAAATGGACTCAGTTCGCCACGCTGAAGATATATGTATGTATATTATTAGGGTATAATGAGTGAGACGATTTAATCCTACTAATTTTAAAGGATTATTTGAAATCATGATCAGCTTCCAGAAGGCTAAATTTCTAATTGCATGCAAATACGTTGATAGAAAATAAATCAAACAAAATTACATGTTAGAACATATGTATGTCTGTATGTTTGCAGTATATTCTCTACCAAAACTTGTGAAGTTCAACGAGAGCTTCTAATGCATATAGTATACTGCGACCCGAATGGTAGGTAAATATATAAAATAATCACCCATTTATCTGTTTCTATATTCCCATACCCTTAATAATCCCATATCCATATGTATTGACTTGTTTATTTTTGTTGTTTTGGCGTTCACAATCCTTACACGTATGAGTTGGTTTTGTTGAACGTGAATCTAATATTTAATTTGTATATATTAATTCTGTATTTTTTCAGCCTTAATTGCACTCAAGTTAGGTTGATTAATATCTTATCGTACAAGTAGATATGCATACATAAGAGTTGGTAAAATAAAATATATGAATGATTATAAAGAAATTAAATCGGTATGTGCTAGAAATTACAACTTAAAATACAAGTGGACCCAAAAACGTATATAAAGGAATGTACTTACAGCTCAGATGTGTTATATATAACATTACCGTTACATCACCGTTACATCACCCTCAGCAAATTACACACACACAGAGAGAGACATACAAGATTTGTTTGTTGAATATTTGCAAGTGTTTTTGTTTGCTGCAATAAAAAGCCAAACCCAGCTAAAAATATGATTACGAGTAACACTCCCATAACTGGTATTAGATTCAGTATTTTGGACGTTACATTACACTGAGAGAAAAAGTTAAGCATTATTAAATTTAGCAACAACCCGTTAAATAAGAGAACTATTTTTAGTATATTTCAAAAATAAAACACAATTACACAAAATAAAACTAATGAACTAAATTTTAACCAAAGATAAATTATTCCCATTTTATCGGACACCATCGTTTGCCTTCATATTTGTCGAAATGTTCATATGTATGTTTGTACTACATAAGTTTCGTTTTAGTTTTCGTGCAAGCTTTAATATTTATACACATGTATCTGAATACATATGTTGCACGTATGGAATATTCGTTTCTTTTTAACTATCCAAATTTTAAAAACCAAAAGAGTGTATATAAAAATCTAGAATTGAAAAACAGTGCAATTCTATAAAATATTTTTATTATATTATTATTTAAGTTCATTTATATAAAATTGAGCAAAGGTAATATCAAAATGTCTAATGTTTATTAATATTAAATATTTCGTAATATTCATACAACTTTTTATTCACAATCTAGCCGTATGATACTTTCATAATTGGAAGGTTGCTTCATTTCCTTCGCCAGCAATTTAGGCTTTGATTAAATGTACGTACATTGGGAATGCTTAAACATTTTCACTTTATTCCCGTTGTGAGCTGTTTTTGTTAATTAAGTTATGCAACACAAGTTCGCCATTCAAAATTGTGAACAGGTGTAGGAACAAATTACCTAAGTCATATCAAAATTTATTTCTTAGTTCCGGAATGATATATATGTATATATATTATATGAATATATATATGTAGATATATGTATATATATATACATATATATATCTCTAGTTGTCTGTAAGCAGAAACGTTTAACCGATTGGAAACAATATGCATGTAAGCATGTATCAATGACACACATGAGTAACTGAAAAAAATAATCACCATACATTAAACCAAAACCCAACTTCCTAGCGATTACTAGATGACTGAAACAAACCTAAGACACATAAATGTATATAACTACACATGAATTGTTGTTTATTTAAATTTGCATTGTCATTAAATTATTATGTTTATTACTAAGTAAACGGTGCAATTATTGAGCTACATACAGATTTATTCATTGAAAGCATTTCCTTGAGTATAGTATATATAACCAATTCACATAAAACTTTAGCTTCGCTTTGTGTCAGATATTTGTTTTGACATAAAAGTTCGATGTACGCTTTTGTATGAGTACGTACAAAGTTTTCGGCGCGAAGCCAAGCAAAAATTTTGGGCAACTCTCATCTTTTTACGCGTTTCCAAGCAAGAACCGCCAATTTTATTAGAGGGAAACACTGAAAGCAAAGCGTTCATTGTGACATACCCTTTGTTTTCGACGCTTCGTTGTTTCAGTTGAACTATCACGCAAAGCGATGAAGGTTGTATGTGAATGGGCCTTAAGTCTTCGTCTGTAACATTAACATAAAAGCTATCGCGAAATATTGTGAATTTATCATATTGTCAAAAGATATGGATCAATAAACACTTTGGTAAGGGTGTGCATATATGGTACATAAGTGAACACAAAATCAATTTCGAGTCGCATATTCGGTTATGTTTATAATGTTAGTTTCTAGGTATATTTAGAAAAATTGCAATAAATGTTTTGAAATATTAAAAGCTTTCCTATTTTAGCATGCCATTAAATATTATCGAACGAAGTAATAGACATACAATTAGAAGACATGAGAAATTTAAACACTCTTAGGTGTAACTTCTCAATGTTATCAGCGACGTAACAACGGAAGTACTTAATATTTCCTTTCCTTATTAAATACAATTATTTAAATTTAAGGCGGTTAAACAAACTGTTGCTTCTATGGGTAATAGGATTTACATATAGAACATATACTACATATAATATATAGGTACTTTGATTTTCAAAACATACTAACATGAGTAAATGCAGTATTAAAATCATTTTATTCGTAACCCATGAAACGTATTATTTTAAAAGGTATATAGCAATCCACATAGCTAATTATTACTCTTATATTGGATCGAGAATTCTAACATTGCTTCAAAATTTAATTTTTATAAAAATATAAAAGACATGTCATATTATTGACACCACTACGAGATGACTACTGTAAATTTGTGAACACCATTTCGCCAGATAAAATAGAGACGCATATCTAAAATGGTAGAAGAAGCCAGTAAAATACTAGTAATGCATGGAACACATAGATGGTGGCAAGCGACAAGCATCTGTCAAAAATTAAAACACACTTTTTTATGGGAACAGTTATTTAGACAACAGCACTACTTCACGGCAGCAGGCTTGCAGTTGTCGCTGTCGCTAAATTATAACTTAGAAACCGACGACAATTGGTAAATGTACTGTTACCGCTAATATGTGAAATGTAAAATTATTCGAAACTTTAACAAGTCTAATGTCACTTTAACAACAAAAACACAAAATACCTCTGATATATCATTTGACAATTAATAATTAAAAAATATTTAAATTTCTTTCAAGTGAACAGTTTTAGTACGACAAACAACGAAGTTGTGTCCATCAGATGCTCGATATGTCTGCTGCCGTTTTCAAAATATAGTATACGACAAAAAAATTCAGCTGCCGTGCATTAGTGTCGTGCAGTCGTCCTTGTGTTCAAAGCATAAATGTATAAATATGAAATGTTTCATCATGCATTTCCCAAATAATTGATACCATTTTTTTGACATTTTAGCTAGAGTCATTTGGTAATAAAAAATAATCATAGAAATACATAAATGACGCATTTTGGTAAAGTTTTTGCTTGAAAAAAAGTTTCAAAATATTATTTTCATGAGTAAAATATGTACTCTCCCTACCAAATCGATGTAATTAAATAAGCAAATGGGGAAAATTAGTGATAAAAGTAAACATAAATCGATATGCGACTAACACCATATACATATGCACAAATAATGATGAACTCATATTAAATAACCATAAAAGAAAGCGTACTATAATATTGAACTGACTCTTGAGAAAATCAAGCGAACATAAAAAAGGAAAATTATTAAACAATTGTGCGCTTTCAAGAACCAAGGATAGTGTAGGTACAATAAATATTGATAAATTTTGAAGTATGAATTTAAAGACAACGGACAAAGGAAAAGTTTTCATTTGTAACTAGTCATATTCACATTGATTTAAATAGTAGAATGAATATAGAATTTTAGTCTTAATAATAAGTAGTCTAAATTAAAATATCGCTCCATGGAGACAAATCCATTCTGATTTCATAATTTTTTTGTTTAAATTTAGTACATATGTATGTAACATGTTCGGTATATAAATAAGTATATGTATGAAATTACTTAGAAACCATTTGCTCAAAGGAACGATATTTATATTGCCATGTAAAATTAGTAAAACATATATATTATATTTAGTATCGATAGGTTTTGACCATAGCGATTTTAGAAATCATAAGTTGTTTTCATTTAAATGCTACATTCATTTCCAAACAGATTTTTTCATTCAATCGTTACTAAAAAGTTTAAAACATCCTTAAGATTTAAAAGCCGCTTAATCAGATTTTTAATTGCATTAAACAAATACATACATATAAATAGTGTTCATATATAAAAAAAAGCCCAGCAAAATTTGTGAATTTTATTATATCGATAGCAAAACGTTTTGTGTTTAAGGCAAATACAAATCCAACACCTTGCAATATTCATTTACGAAGTAGCCCTTTAATTGCAAAAATAATTAAGGAAAATGTAATTAATTTTAAAGAACGAAATTGCACAAGTCTTACAAAATATATTTTATTCGCAAACATATGAATGGCTCAGCTTTAATCCCTTTGTTAATGAATATTGCTAGCCTCTTTCAACTTATTGAGTCGTTTCGCCATATTTGTATTTTGTTGATAAGTTTAAAAAGAATATAAAATTCACGCGTTAGTCGTAATAGTTTAATAAAAATTGAGATGCGAAGAATTAATCTATTTTCAAATGCTTACAAATTCATATATTACCCAGATAAACTTTACACGTCAAATGTAATTTGGATTTACGATATTCCAGTCTAATATATCCAAACTAAATTGCAGTTAAAAACAACACAATTGTATTCTTAATTCTATGAAATCTTACTGAGTAAGTTGTCGTATATATGGAAGTATGTATGTTTAGAGTGGATATATAGAGTGCCAAATTTAGATTTAACTGGTTATATAAGTATATACCTACATATGTTCGTTATGGTAAATAGCTTAACGTTAAGAGCTTGAGCATATAGACTATTACCAATATTTTTTCCCTTAACTCGACTTAAGCTAATCTTCCATATGACCGCAGATGCATATTAAACGGAAACAATGTGAATAATTAATTAAATGACAGTGTAGTATAATGTGTTTTATTGCAATCATTCCATTTAGTCCCCATCATTTTATGAACACATTTTAAATGTATAAAACGTTATTGAAGGGAATATATACGTGGCACAGGCACGTTAATCTTTACATTAGCTGATACATACCAAGCTTGAACTAAAATTTTAACGACAAACGACTGTCGGATTGTTACGTTACATTAAAGTAAAAAAACTGCCTATCTATAAAAACTGATATTTATAAGGAAAAAAGTTGATCAATAATCAGTTCGTCCTTTTAGCAGCATTTTATGTCTTATGTCAAATCTAAACCTGTCTAAATTCCAGGATTATAGAACTGGTATAGACTACCGGCATTTGGTGGGCGCGTAAGAGCCCGTTTAGCGGCAGTCGCAATATTACTTTCCTGCTGGAAGGCATTCTCATACGAGCGCTTCATTGAGTGGGCCATAGTTGGGCCTGCTGTCATTGGTGCGTTGGGCATGACGCCAGCCACTGGGCCTGGTGCACCTGCGCCACTCAAACCCGTTGCAGTTGCTGCATATGGAAAGCCTTGTGGCAAATAACCGATCGGAAATGGTTGAAAGGAAAATGGGCGTGGCATAATCACAAACTGAGGATGCGTTGTTGGTGTACCAGCAGTAGAAGGGCTAGGCGACGTTACATTAGACGCACCCGTAGCAGACGGGTGTTGGAATAGCAAAGGGTTCATAAAATTTGCATACAGTTGTTGCTGTTGTTGTTGATGTTGTTGTTCCGCAGCCACAGCTGCAGCTTGCTGTCGTGCCAACAAATTTTGCTGCGCGATATATTGAGCCTGCTGTTGCGCAATAAGCACAGAGTTAGCGCCCATAGACAACTGAGAAGAATGTAAAGGATAATTAAATGGATATGCAGCCATAGGAGATGTTTGTGCATTTGAAGTGCTCGTTGGCATTTGTAAGGTTGAAGTTTGCGCATTTCCTAGCCCACCAAGTGGAACCGCATTTTGTACAACAGCAGCAGCAGCGACAGCGGCGGCAGCATTTGTTTGTGCCGTTATGGTTTGATGCTGAGCAGCATTTGGTGTTGTGCCAACTGAGGCCGTCATAAAGGGAGAAAGGCTACCTGCCGAAGCTGTCATAGCTGCCACCGTTTGTGCATTTGTTGATGGCAGCGCAACGTGCTGTTGTTGTGATAGCACAGCAACTGCTGCTGCCATCGATGGTGATGATTGCATTGCATGCGTATGCGCATGCGCATGTGTTAAATGGGAACTTTGGCCATGAGTGTGAATGTGAGCATTTGAATGACCGTGATTGTGGGCTTGAGCATGCGTATGAGAACTAATTGCCTGTGCGTTGGACGGCGACGGTTGAGGTAACATACCCGGTGAAAGCAGCGATGACTGTTTAGCTGCAGCTGAATGATGAGGATGTGGTGTTGCAGAAATGGGGGATTGTAGACCCCCATTCAGGACCATGTTCATATCATCGCCAGAGCACTGGAACACTTCAATATAGCGGTACTTTTTACCAAACATCATAAACTGGTTATGCTTGCGTAGGGCACACAAGCGCGCGGACTCCTCTGAGTCCATTTGAATGAAAGCCTCACCACTGGGTTGACCCTATTTGAATAAGAATTAATACAAAGTTTTAGCATTGGTAAATCATTATGTTATATAAATTAATATGACAGTTAAAAAAATCAATTACTTGGGCATTGATAACCATGTGTACTCCTTGGAATATAATATGCTTTGCAAAATCATCCAAAAAATGTAAAATGTGCTCGACTAGAGCCTCATAAGGTAGGCCACGTAAACGAATACAGTTCTTTGTGGTTCCTGAAGTAATTAAGTGCTGCAAATCAACCGTAAAAAAATTATATATATAATTACATAAATGTTTGTACGTGATACATTTAAGGGATCATCTAAGTGTTACCTCACTGATTTTCGCTATTTTTTTTAATGTTTAAATTAACTAATCGGTCGGGTTATTTTTATATAAAAAATTATTTTTTTATGTTTATTTATTGGGTTTATAATATTAAACATTAAATAAATATTTGAAACCACACGTAAAAAACGTGTACGACGTCTACGATTGCAGTAGCAATTTTGATCAAAAACAAAAATTTCAAAAAAGTAGAAAAGTCGCTATCGCGCTATGGAGCTTTTTGTTTGAAATTTGACAAAATGGCGGCGGTTTGAACAAAAAGTAGAAAAAATAAGAAGATTAAAAAAAAGCTTTCAGACCGCGATAGCAATAAAGTTAAAAATCTTTTCTCCAAATTGGAACTAGATATCTTCAAAACTCTTCCTTTGAGAGTGGAAACCGTTTTGAAAAACACCATTCTGAGAAAAACACGTTTAAAGATCGGAGTGAACACTACACTAATCTGTTCCCTTTCTACAAGAAACGCTGTAGCGACCGTACTAATTTAAATTTCGATTTTAGAAAATGTTTATTACAGTATTCGAAAATTTCACACTGAGACAATCCCTTACTAATCGATATTCAACATCTAGTCCTATATAAAAATTTCATGAGGAGTTAAAGAGAAGTTTGTACTCATCTCCTTTATTGAACTAATAATTTTTTAAATAAAATCTTTAAATCTTTTAACTTTTTATTTATTAAAAATCTTCAGTTAATCTTGAGTAGTTTTCATTTATAAACAGAAGGAAGTTCATTGATTTATAAAAAAAAATTAAATTGGTGTTAAAAAAGTGATATAATTTTCTTTTCGGCCGAGAAAACTGACTCACAAAAATTATGAAATTAGAGTAGAATTTATTAGATAAATATTTTTTTAATAGGTTTGCATACCTGAGGTAACAGCGATAGCGGCATTGATGGCAATTGGGCAATAAGTGGCTGTTGATGGTTAGCTTCGTAAGTCCTTGGGTCCATGGAACGATTTAAAACCTGCTGCACTTCCGCTGTTGTTGAGCGAAATAGTTCTATATAACGCTGACCAATTGATTCGCGATGGCGAGAAAGCGCCTTAGGCGCATCCGACTCAATAGCAAATAGCACGAAGGCATCACCAGTCGCTCGGCCATCTGGTTTTTTGACAAAAAGCACTCCTTCCACACCATCAAGAACAGTACAAGGGTCCTCACCAGTGGTAAAAAAATCCAACTGTTAAAAAAGGTTAGGTATTTAATACTTAGCTTATTTACGTATTTAATACTTAGCTTAGCTCTACGTAAGTTATATACTTTTTCGAGAGTAATTGACAAATTGGCCTTAAAAACGGTTATAAACAACTGTAAATTTCATAGCAGAGGCAGAGTGGATACCAGGTCTAAAACTTAAAGCCACTTGTTTAAAGTGGCCTTTTTCGGTGTATATACTAACAGTCAACCGAAACCAGCACGATGGAAAAACTGTAACACAAGAATCATACATTTCCATTTTCCAATATTTCATAGGTTCCTAGACATCTCTAAGAAAGCCTCTCCAAAAACCTATTCATAATAATTTTTTTTTCATTGAGTTATAAAATTAATAAGAAATAAAGAATTTTTACAAAAATAGTCAAATTTCAACCGTTAATATCTTTTAAACGGTTGGGTTTACGAAAAAATCATTAAAGACCATATTTTAGAGCATTCAATTTCCTACAAAACCTAATTAACAAGATATTTTTTCAAGTAGTTGGAAGCGAGATATAAATTTTTCTATCTGATAATAAGAAAAAATAGAAAACCGTTAGGCGGAGGACCTTCCCGTTACAATTAAAAACTCATATTTGGAGAGGCTTTCTTGGAGGTGTCTAGGAACCTATTTTTTTAATCACCCTAATGTACATATATGTATACGGGTGGCTGATGAAAGCCGCTACCAAAAAAAATTAAATAACTTTTTTTCTATTTAATGAATCTGGTTAATTTTTTTTTTTTTTTTTGCAGATTGACTTTTACAAACAAGAATTGGATTGTCCGCCGCTATCACGCACTGGAGTGCGTAGTTTCGGTTCAAAGAGAGTATAGGCGCACTTTTGGCGGCAATCCTCCGAGCAGATGGACCATAATGAGACTTGTAAACAATTTTTCCGAGCATGGGACAGTCAACAGAAGACCTTACCATCGAAACCCTTCAGTTCGAACGAAGGAAACAATCGCTGCTGTAGCTGCTGCCAAACAAAACAATCCACGTGTTTCGACAAGAAGCTTATCTGCTCAAATGGGTGTAAGCAGACAGTCATTACAGTCAATTATGCACAAAGATTTGGACTTATTCCCATATAAAATTCAAATGGCCAACAAACTGAACGCTGCAGACTTGCCGTGCCGATTCGCTTGGAATTTTGCCAGAAGATGCTTCAAATGGTGGAAGAGGATGGAAACATGTTGAACTGTCTTTTCATGTCTGACGATGACCATTTCGATTTAAACGGCAACATAATCAAACAAAATTGTCGAATGTGGAGTGCTTCTAACCCACAGATACTCCATGAGACGGAATTGCATCCACTTCGTGTCACAGTGTGGTGTGCAGTTTCATCACGCTGCATTGTCGGGCCCTACTTCTTCGAAGAGAACGGTCACACCGTTACGGTTACTAGAGACCGTTACTTGAGGATGTTGAGAGAGTTTTTCTATCCAGAATTACGCCGAATGAGAATTTCTTTCAACTCTGTGTGGTTTCAGCAAGATGGTGCAGCTCCTCACATAGCCCAACCTGTTATGACAGAATTGCGACGAAAATTTCCCAATAAGCTGATATCCAGAAACTCCACATTCTATTGACCACCCAGGTCGCCTGACCTTACTGCACCTGACTTTTTTTGTGGGGTTATTACAAACAGGAAGTCTACAAAGCAAAACCAACAAATTTGAATGAACTAAGACAATCCATTCGAGAAACAATTGCGGCTATTCCTGTCTCAACTCTCCAAGCAGTAATGAACAACTTTTTGGTAAGATGCCGCACATGCATCAACGAGCAGGGGGGCATTTAAATTCCATTATTTTTAAAACTAATTAAGCTATATTTAATAAAATTGAATGTGCTTCAACATGAAGAAAAGTAAAATGAATTCCATACACTGAAAAAAATATTATTTGAGTTTCTTAATGTAGCAAAATTCATCAGCCACCCTGTACATATGTATATTATTTACGTACTGGGTTATAACTCCTCCTAATAGACCTAAAAGCACATTTATATTGATCTCATTGAACTCATCGATATTTTAATATTTACATATTCATATTCAAACATTGCGGATATTTATTTATTTTATTTTATTTTCACTTACTACTTGTTTGGCGGTGCAATCATATGGTAGGCCTCGCATGCGTATTATGACCTGTGCTCCTTTAGAGAGGAAAGCCTGCGCTTCGTTAGAAGCTCCGCCAGCAATGGCTAAGAAATCTTCACCAGTAGCTCGATAAACTTCAATGTATCGGCTGCCAATATGATGCTTGTGACGCTTTAGTGCCATGTCGCGATGCTCTTGTGATACAAAACGAATAAGAGCCTCACCGTTTCGTCGACCGAGAGGCGATAGGCAAAGAGCAACACCACCCCTGCAAATAAGGAACATAAGTAAAGCTTATTACAATCTATGAATGCACATGTTCTTAATCAAACCTTTTGATCTCTTATCAGTGGGGTTAAGCACTATTTTTATTTAAATTTAATATAATAATTACATACAGTAGGCTTGCAAGCATAATAATTTCCTAACTCCGCAAAATAACAATATTAAACTTCGCACACACAAAAAGTTTTAATTTGAAGAAAATTCGAACTTGATATATGCTACATATGAATACAATATGAGGTCGACTGTGCTTGAACACCGAGTTTTTAGCATGCTTCTAGTTATCTCTTTATTTTACTCAAAAAAGTCAAATTACATAAGAGATAAGGTCTTCTAAACATACCTATACAAAAAAGGGACATCAAAAACTATAAATCTCAGTATACTTTACAAAATATTTGAAAAGCAGCAACGGGTTAATCACATGTGTATATTATTTGCTTTACTTACTTGGCAACGTTCAGACCACGAAAAAATTTAGCTATATCCTGATCACTGCTCTGCCAAGGTAAACCTCGAGCGCGTACAATACAATTACCGTCTATGTCGTCGTCAATTGAGCTGCAAGTAAAGAAAACTTAAAAATAAAACTTTGAAAGCTAAATGCGCGAAAGTATTTCTAGAAAAAGCCAAAATGTTTGGTACCTCAATCAGGTGACCATAATTTCTATAAAGTCGTGGCAACTGGTATGCTTGATGTAATCACATTACTCCAATTGAGTGTGCGAATGAAATAATAAACAAATTAATGGATTACTTATGTATATCTACATATATATGAACATACCATACATATGTATAAATATATATACAAATAGGGCTTGCAGAAGAAATAAAATACTCAAAAGTATATTTCATTAAAGCTGATCTCAGCGAAATAATTGTATAGTTATGCACATTCGTATTATTTCAAATTAATAACATTTTCGCTGATTTCCATCAACTATTTATGGGCAGTGAGAAGCTCATGAGTATAGTATGCACAGAAAATCATGTTGAAATTTCCTTTATTTGACACTGCACAACTAAATCGAAAAAGTTCTTTCAGAGTGATGCTTGCAAAATATTTAAACTATTCTATACTCAGATTAACTGTTCACTTTTTCGTTTTCATACATACATACACACATACATTTAATATATATTCTCTGTTTTGTTGGGATAACGATCGATGGGTTCCAACCGAATTATTTGAATAAATAATGGAATTGCGTATGCGTATGTAAATCCATATATTTGATTGTTTTTACAAAGCGGAATATTGTACCAATGCACGTTCATAAAATAAATGTACACAATATTTACATTCATTCATATATATTATAGTATGTGTATCGATATGTTCGGACTGGTAAGCCTTAGAATGTATTAACAGACAATTTGATCAGATTAGACTATGTGATCACTTTGACTCGAACGTATGCAACGCGCAACCTTATCACTGTTGTATTGAAACTGCGACTACTTTGGAATTTTTAAAGTCTTCGATTTTAAGTTATGCAGTAAGAAGCTTGGGAGCAATATTTGAGAGTTGAGTAAGAATTGAGTCATTTCTCGACAATGTGAGTTGAGCAAAACATGATAAAGACGATTTGAGCAACATTTTTTAGAAAATCAAACTTCTTCCGGTTAAAGTAATACTCATTCGAAGTCTTTGAATTTAAAATTTGTTTTAAAGAGGTCACAGGAAGCGAATCTTCAAAAATGTACATATTTTATATGGTAAAAAGTTATACATATTGTATGTAACTATACATGTGCTAATGAAATGAAATAATAAAAGAAATATTTCAGAGTAATATATAGTTTTGAAGTCCCATATATCTTTTTTTCTATTAGCACTTGAGTAATAAAATTATAAATATTTTCTTCATTTTCAGATAAAATTTTAACATCCAACAAGGGGGAGATGTTCATAATAGATTAAAGCCATATTTAGCCATCAATTCAGTTAGGTTCATTTCTACATTTTGCTTCGTGTCCATTACTAAAATATACTCGAAGCAGTTTTATGAAAATTGACTCACACATTAACTAAAAGTCAGCTAGAGTATGTCAACTGGGATAGTTCTAATAATTTTGCTTTTATTGACCGATATAGACAATATAAAAACAATTGAAATGTTTGTACATTAGGTATAACGGGCTAGGGGTAGTATTGGATGTGAAATTCATAATCTTAATTTTGATTTGTCGGATATTTATATTAAATATATCATAGAGTATTGCTAAGCCTTCTTTTTAAAAATTTTCTAACCACAAACACCACTCCCTACTGCGGTTCCCTCCACCAAATTACAGTTTTTTATCATAATTTGGATCTTAGTTACAGCATTTTATAGGTTTTCAACTATAAGTATGATCAGATTCTCCCTATCTACAGTTTCATCAGAGTTTTTTTTATTTTTTACTTAAGCTATTGCGGAAGAACGGACAACTCAGGTTGTCAAGATGATGAATTACATATACATATGTATATAACTCGATATTTGTCTTAACTAGTGTTAGGGGATGCAAACACACTCTTATCTTAGGTGAACAAAACTATTATACTCTGTTGCAACTTGTTGAAAGAATTAAAAAAATTGTGACCCATAACTAGGTATATTGTGCTTTCCTAAGTCGATATAAAACGAATATGATACACTTTTGTTATTCAGTTGGGATACATTTTATTCAATTTAATTAAAATTCAAAAAATAGGTATTTGGCAGTGTAATTGTAAAATATGCATAAGTTTAATTAATATTGCACCAAATTAAAATATTTTTGCTATGTGGCGTGATATTGTCTCAAAAAATATAAACATTTATTATAAAAAAATAAAACATCTGCTATAATATACTGCCGTTTAATATACACCCAAAGTGGTCGGTCTTGTATGGAATCAGCGGCCAATAATAAATACTTCCACTGCCTATATTAAAGTTAAACTTTTGCCAAAGCTTTTTAAAATCTTCCTCTCCCGTGCCCCACTCCGCCACACCCCGATGGCAACAAATTTTAATTAACTATATTAAATTAAAAAAGTTGATAAACGAAAAAAGGAATTATTTGAATATTATTCAACTAAATCAAAAATTGATTTACTTTTGCATGATAATAATTTGTAGCAATCCGTTAGTTCTTTCGTGTATGATGGAGTCGATACATCTTCACGCCATTATTGCTTGTCTCAGCACATTCTTATGAGAGTTCTCCAATATAAACTGGTGTATATTGAATAACATTGGGAGCGATGTTATGACTGACGAAGGAAGATAATACCAGGAATATTTTGAAGTTAATTCCTTTGCAGGATCTAGCCCAAATCTAGTGCATTTAGGGTTTAATTCCTTTTGAAATTGAATTTGAACAGGACGGCAGCTGCAGTTTTTCTAAATTTGTTTATGCTCTTCATCATTTTGCGATTTTATTATCAATTGTACAGAGACATATGTCGTGACAAATAAATTATTGTATTCCAAATTATTATTTTCAAATTTCTGCTTATATTCGCTCTGAACGGAATTGCCATTAAAGCCACATGCATATTCCTATTGATAATAGGTAATTAGAGGGCTCATTCCGTTCATTAATTACATTTGTGAGGATATGTGGTGCAATAATTTCTTTTATCTCAACTTCATCATCAGATTGTGAGACCTTTATTTGCTCAGGAAAACTGTTTTTCCTTTAAAATGTTATCATAGCAGCGTAAAAAGTTAATATCAAGTTTTTGTTAACGAAACTTCTAATAAGTAGATACTGAAACAAAGAAATTTGCAAAAATTTGCAGCTGAAATCAATAGCATTGACTAAGAAAACATTAACTAATATAAAAAAAACTTGATTCATTTGAGGGCGAGACAGGGATCACAACTTTTGGTATACCTGAAATCGATGTATGTATAAAGCAAAACATAGAACTCAAAAGGTTCTTATAAAACAATTGTTTTAAAATAATAAAACAATATATTAATATATAAAAACTACTTTGTTATATAACATATACCTTTATTCTCAACACACATTTTAATTGATGGGGATTAAGCACGATTTTATATTTCAAATTAATTTATTATAAGAGATAATTTTTACGCTATTTTCACTGCACAGTCCGCGTGTTTCTCTTGTCTCACTTCTCGCGCTTTTCGTAGCCCTTACGAATGGGATAGAGCAAAAATGTATTTACCGTTAGTTTTATTGGTGTTTTAAGAAATAGCTTTGACACAAGCAGTGGTAAATTTCACACTTTTATTTTTTTATTTTTGACCTATGAAATCGACCAGTGTGCAACGGTTTCTTTTTTACACGGATTTGAAGTTTGAAAAAATATTTTTGAAAAAAAATCACTGTCTTATAATTATGTTTGTTTTTACCACACTTAGTACCATTGCTGAAATGAACATACATAGCAGTAACTGGGAAATCCCCTTATTCTCGACTCTTACCTACACATTTTGTTCGTCGCAAACAATTGCGCTTGTTATGAAATAGCGACGAATAATTATGCAGCTATGTAAATATTTTTTCCTTATTTCTATTCTATTTTTTCTGTTCTTAATTCTGGATTAACAGATTTCTTTTGTTTTAATCTACCAATTTTTCACCTGTATGAATTATGTATTTTAAGTTGTAGTGTTCAATAAAATGCCACATGAACAACATTTTCAACATTTTTTACACGTTTTTTCGAAGTAAGTTCTTTATTTAATCTTACACGGTTTTCAGTTGGCATGGAACGTATCCCCCATTTTACAATAGAAAACGCCTTTCTTTTTACATGGATTTCTGAGGAACGTATCTACCATGTAAAAAAAGAGTTGGGTGTATTCCAAAATAATATATGAAAAGAGCCAATATCTCTTGTATCATTTTCCAATAAATTTATATATTTTCTTAAATGGTATTTCAATTAAGGTGTCATCTGAAACACTAAAACCCAATTTATTTTTAAAAAGTACGTGAATGGTGAACGTCCCTACTAGAATGAAAAATATTGATAAATAAAAAAGTAATTAACGTTTTTTTTTTAATTTCCCCCCATAATTTTTACGTAAATTTTGTCATAACATTGTCAATAAATTCTAAAAAATCATGAAACTAGTAGGAACGATAGCCACGCGTTTTGCGAAAAAAATAAGAAAATCGGTTTAGAAGTTCGACCGAAATCATGTTCATCAAGTAAGTAAAGTTTGAGGTACTACACTCCGAGCGCTGCGAACGTCGAGCGGTATTATTATTTTTGGGCCTTTTTCGAAACCTTTCAATGGTAAAGTGGGTTTCTACAATAATTCGAAGGGTATAAGAGAACAGAAAATGGAAAAAAACCTACTGACCTCTTAAGTCTGTTACTCGATAATTAAAAACACGTACATTTATAAATATTCTTACCAAATTCCAGGTTCCAGAACTAGGGTCACTATTTCATTTGCCTTAAATTTGTGTCCTACAAAACATACAAAATTATATAAACCAGTAGCAGAAAATAATAAGCATACCTCCTTTTAACATTACTTGTATCACCGAGACCATTTCACGAGATTCTTTAACATAGAACTCCTGTTCTTCACTATTAGTAATATTAAGGTCTAATAAAATAAAATGTTGACTTTAATAGCTTTCGGTTTTTATATATGTATAATGTCAAACCTTTCATCATCTCTCCAATACTCTGAGGTGCCGCAGCTGTTGGTATTTGGAGTATTTTTTTTATGTCTTTGACGGGAACCAAAGCGCGTGATAAGTCACCTGATTTGTACTTGAGAAATTCTTTGCGCAGATCACAGAAACGGTTGTAATAGTTCGGCAGCTGAATGCTTTTGGCGCAGGCCTCCCGATGAAGACACTGACGTAAGGGAAGTTGCCCATCAGTAATCAAATTGATACTATCGATATCTTCGCCGTATAATATCAAAGAGCGTAAATATTCATCGAACTGTTGGATAAAAAATAGTTTAGTAAATAGTATATCTTAAATATTGCTGTTATTTTTAAAATGCCATTAATATGTATACTTATATACAATAATCCTCAAACATACAAATGCAACTCATAAAAATAGGTACTTAAAAGTATCTCTTTTTTGAATATATTTAATTTATTTATAACAAGAAAAAACGTTAACTTCGGTTGCACCGAAGCTAAATACCCTTCACAGGTGCATTTCTGTTAGTAACTATGTGTTCAGTTTGCTAGCCATATGCTATAGTAATCCGTTCTGAACAATTTTTTTGGAGATTATATTGTTACCTTAAGCAGTAACCCATGCCAAATTTCGTGAAGATACCACGTCAAATGCCAAAGTTTCCATACAAGCATTTGATTCCGATCATTCAGTTTGCATGGCAGCTATATGCTATAGTTAACTGATCTGAACAATTTCTTCGGAGATTACATTGTTGCTTTGGAAAATAACCTGTGCCAACTTTTGTGAAAATACATTGTGAAATATGAAAGTTTTCCATACAAGAACTTGTTTCCGATCGTTCAGTTTGTATGGCAGCTATATGTTATAGTGGTCCGATATCGGCAGTTCCGACAGCAGCTTCTTAAAAAGAAAATGACGTTTGCAAAATTTCAAATCGATATCTTAAAAACTGAGGGACTGGTTCGTATATATACAGACAGACAGACATGGCTAAATCAACTCAGCTCGACATACAGATCATTTATATATGTATGTATATACTTTATAGGGTCTCCGACCCTTCCTTCTGGGTGTTACAAACTTCGTGACAAACTTAATATACCCTGTTCAGGGTATAATAAGTTGGGCTATAGCTGACTAAACCGTTACATGAAATGAAAGATGGCCTGAACTACTTTGAAGGAAATCCAATGAGGATGGTTTGTAAAAAATAAAATAAAAAATGTTCATTTTTAACTGACTTACAAGCGTAAATTTCGAAAAAGTGACATTTCCATGCAACATTTTTTTCCAATTTTTTTTGTTTTATTTCCCAATTGATTTTTTTGTAAATTATTATTACAGATCGAAATTTGTTACGATGCAGATAGGAGTATTTTCCTTCAAAAAGCGGAACCTAGACTTCGTTCAGAACGTACGTGCTTATTCGCGAAATTATCTGTTGTTCTCGAAAATTTTTTTTCGGGAAAACAATGAATCATTAAAAAAACTAATTTTTTTTTTAATTTTTTAAAAATTAGTGTTTTTGTTATAGTGTCGGGCGAGGTCGAGCCATGAATTATTTTTCTTAGTAAACTAGAGGGTTTCTACCTTACATATAAGCTTGAATTAGGTTGGTTACTTGCATAAAATTAGTACAGCTTTATTTTTTTTTTTTAATTGAATACTGAAATCCTGCTAAATTATTCTATACTGGTGCTATATAGATGGTATAAAAGAGTTCTATCGGAGCCGGCGTGAAAATTGGACAATAGGCGTAGCACCGCCCACTTTCTGGTAAAATCCCATATCTCGGGACTCGACTGACCGATTTCGACAAAATTTGGAACGTAACATTATTTTCCTATTCCTCTGTGAAAATGAGCGAAATCGGAATACAACCACGCCTACTTTTCATATAGCACAATTTAAAATTCCAATTGATTCTATCACTTTCCGGTACACAAATAAATAATTATTTAATTTAACGGAATAAAATTTTGCAGTAATAATTCCGTGAAAACAAGCCACCTTTTGACCAATAATTATCCAAATCCAACTAAAACTGTTCAAGCCCCTAGGTACCGAATACATGGACCCGATACCAATAGTTCACTTTTGACCGAAAATATTGTTTAATGTGTGATATATGAAATTGAGATTCACACAGGGTTGAATCGGGTCAATACTTTCCCCCATATACCTAATATAAAGGTTTTAGAACTTCTAAGTCACTTTATGCTGGATATATCCGCTAATATTTGAGTCATCTAAATTAAAATTGCATAACATGTTTTATTCATAAGAGTGTATCTTTGCGCCTAAAATAGATACAATTGCGCGAAAACTACAACCTCCCCCTATAACTATCCCCTATAACTATTACCAAGATTTTCAGACATCCACTTGACCTTCCTTCATATGATTAGTGATTGTATGTAAGGTACCCAAATGAAAGCGAAGGAAAATTTGTTTGATTATGTGGCATATTAGTAGTATGTGGGAAGAGCAAAAATAGATTAAATTTGGTCGACACTACCACCTACTCAAATATATTCAATATAAAATGTTCGATTGCACCAGAACTTAGTCCTTCCTTGCTTGTTTTATTTTAGTATATTGCATTATTATATTCAACCATGCATTTTTACTCATTTTCATTCATAAAATCACTTCAAATAATTTAGGCCGGTTTTTGAGACCTAATGCTCCTATGTGGGATGGCACGAAGAGGTCGCGCTAATATCGGTCGGCGTTCTTTTTACCATCAACATACATTATACATTGGCAGCCCAAAGCACATGCGCGAGTACTCGCAGGATGCGATTATATGCCTATACGTGTGGAATTATGGACGGGCGGATTTGTTTGTTACATTCACTTGCAAGGTAAAATGACCATAGAATACGGAATTATTGAATCGCGATCAATCAGCACGATCGTCACGATGTCACAGCACGACTCTTCACACAACAGCTATGATGTTTGATGGACTTTATCTTGAAGCAACGTATGTACAAGGTCATTCCAAAGTTAACAGGATTTCAAAAAAAAAAAAAATACAGCAGATAGGTTTTTCAACAAAATCAATTTATTTGATTAAAACTAGTCTCCTTCTGCCCGCCAGTATGCCGGTGTAAGCCTTTTGAATGGTCTCTACGTCTACAGAACGCTTTCTTTTCAATGGCAAATTCATTTTTCCGAAAAGGAAGAAGTCGCACGGTGCCATATCAAGTGAATACGGAGAGTGGTTAATGGTTAAAATGTGATTTTGGTCAAATATTCGGTCACAAGTGTCCATCGAATGTTGGATTCTGAGCAATTGTTGGTCGTCAAATTGTGCGGAATAAACCGCGCAAACACCTTTAGTAAGCCAAAATGTTCGGTCAAAATGCGATAAATCGATGTTTTGGAGATGTTCAATTCCATTTCTATGACTTTCAATGATGATTTCGGCTAATTTTTGATGAATTCACTCACTGGACAATCGGTAAAGATGGCAGATTCTATGTATTCTATAGAGGGACAAAAAAGAGATTTGCCGCACGCACACATTCTTCTTAGGATGGTGGTTAAATAAGGTACAATTGATGAAATTATTTCAGCGGAAATTCCTGACCCTGAGATAGATCCAGAATTATACGAAGTGATGAAAACCAATCTGGGTCATGGATGCTGTGGACACCACAATCGCCCTTCGCTGTATATATCTGACAAAAAATGCACGAAAATCTATCCACGTGCTTTTCTTTCGGAAACGCAAACTGGAAATGATAGATACCTATTGTATAGTTCTCGCTCACGAGACGACAATGGCAGAATATTCAGCATTCAATTTACATAGAGGAGTGAATATCGAAATTGACAACACATGGATTGTACTATATTCAAAACTCATATCAATGTTGAGTATTGCAGTTTGGTGAAATCGATCAAGTAAGTTTCCAAGAACGTCACCAAAGGACGTAGCGCTCAATAACCGCTAGGGCTGTGAACGAGATGAGATCAGCAAGTATCAAATGTGTCGAACTGCTATGAAGCATTTTGTGAGATATTTACTTTTGCAATTCATGAGCGTTTTCCGACTTTTGTGCATCTCGCAGTTCCTTTGGAGAAGGCCAAAGAGTGTATTTCTGCCCTTAGAATACAGTACAGCCAATGGAAACACCGCCAACAACAAAATCGAAACTGGCGATTTTTTTCTCAACTCGCGTCGGTGATCCGTGTGCAAAACATTGCTCTATTCGGAAATGCCTTGATATTATATGTACATGGAATTCATCGTCGAAGAAATGGTTACACAGAAAACAAGGCCAAGCAGTAGATGGATATCCGGTGTGTTCTCAACTAATGCATTAGGACTTATTTATACAATCCACCTGAAAAACGACGAATGATTCTACCTTCGGTTACTATTGATTAATGTATGGAATTCAACTTCATTTGAGTCATTGCGTATTGTGAATGGTACGATTTGTGAAACTTTTTGAGAAGCATACTAGCAATTATAATTACTAGAACATGAAAATCACTGGAATCAAGCGATGGACGATGCGGAAGCTATTTTGCATGCCACTGAAGATCGCACACTTTTTATCATGAAAACTGCGTCAATTATGGGATACGACCAAAAATATCGAAGACATTTTACATCGTATTCGCTATGAATTGGAAATGGGCAAATTCCGGTTGATACTTCCAGTGGTTTGATATCAATTCCACTTGCCTTTTGTCAATTCACTTCGACGAAAGATGAACACATCACGAATGTTTATCCGAACATTGGCCAAATTATCGTAACTGCAATTTGTTGAGTGTAATTTTAACAGCCAAAAATACCAATGTTAATGACTTAAACTGAAAGATTCAAAGTCAAATTCCGGGAGGTTTACTCTCATACAAATCGATCGATCGATCGTCTTGACAATGAATACGAAGCCGTGAATTATCCAGTGGAATTTCAAATTCTTTGGAGAGGCTTGGTATATCGCCGCATCACTTGTGTGTTAAAGTTGAATCTGTCATTATTATGTTTCCCAATCTTAATGCGCCGAAACTGTGTAATGGAAACCGATTGTTTGTGACGTAGCTATCGAAATCAAGGGCACAGAATGCTTGATTCTACGAATTCCTTTGTGTTCCAACGATTTGCCATTACAGTTTAAACCTATTCAGTTTCCAGGGAAAATTGCATTTGAGATGACAATCAACAGGGCACAAGGATAGTCCTTAAAAGTGTGTGATATAAATCTAGAAATGCCATGTTTTTCAAACGGTTCTCTATACATTTACGCACCGAAACAAGCTGCGCTACATTAAGAAAATGTAGGAAAATCGGAAATAAATGATTTTCAACACAATATAAATTCAACTTTCACTTTTTCATTTCGAAACAAATAATTTCAAGCAGGACAACGTCTGCAGGGTCAGCTAGTCTTTTCTAAGAATCTGATTCTCACTATTAGATACTAAATAAATTGCATAAGACTTTAAGAACCGTAGTAACGAAGGTCTGTTAAGCAGAAAGTTCTAATAAATAAATACGATTTTGTACTTATATATCCACTACATCTAATATGTCAGTTAAACTATATTTGAATCCGGTATAAAATAATTTTCTTCACCTTTATGAATTCACATGTTGTACAAGCAATAAAGTGCCATAACTAAACTAAATTAAGATAGATGATGTAATTTGGTGCAGGAGATCCTAGCAGTAAGGGACACTTGTGGGTTAAAAAATTTTTAAAAGTGGTCGTGTTCTCAACCTTTAAATGGTTTAATATTCAAATATTCGATAAAGCTCACTTAATTTAACTTACAAGATGTTCTTTAGCACCTTATTTACCCAGAAATTCATATCACACAGTGTCTGCGAAATCGGATCATTACCACGCTTCTTTCTGTGTGTTTAAATGAGTAAAGCCTCCCCCCACTCTACCCGGGAAAAACTTGCGCACCCTAAGGTCGAACTTACAATACACCACATCCGATGGCACCATACACTCACGTCACCACACAACACCAACACAACTCACCACACCTGTACCCACTCAACAAAAAGGATGGACATCGGGATTGGACGCTGAATTCGCAAGTCACTTTCGTCGCATACACTTCATAACAAACAATTCGACAGCAGAATTTGTCACACACCATTCGTAAAGTATCTTTCGCTACGAAGTATACACATAGATCCTGCGCGCTTCGGTCAAGTCGACACTGACGTTATAAATATTGCACGATAAATATTTTGGGTACTAAATTCCCTTTTTAACATCGGCATCCGTTTCATATAAAAGTAATATGTACGTAATACCCATAAAGTTAAATAAATTGTGCTTTTATAACTAAACGAGATTCGGACTTCTTCTTTTAAACAATCATATGGTGCATGTGTGGTTAGTATTATTATCAAAGTATTCATGGTCCTTCGAGCCGGAGTATAATACAAACAAATACCTTAATTCACAATTAAGGAAAGTTCAAAAGTTAAGAAAATTTTCCTCCATAACGAACAAAACTCTAGAAGATCGGTATTGTGAAGACTTCTCTAAAGCCACATCTATGCGATCAAGTAATGGCTAGTACGTCCCAAGACTACCTTTAGAGCCACAATTGTGCAATATCCCACATATTGTCAGAAAAAACAAAGTCAGAATTCAATCTGAAAATAACAAAATTCAAATACCTGTCACTTTTCGACACCCCAGGGTGGCCTTCGCCACTTATGATTACTGACGCAAGATTTATGGGACGGACAAATGAAACCGAACTAAAATTTCACAGATATAAATATAGCGATGGGTAAACTATTCCCTACATACCAAGTCAATACGGTTTCTGAATATCCATATTGCGCAACATCTATATGAGCACACAAAGCGATACCACGAACACAACCTAATTAGTAATTCAATATGGCAAACTGTAAATAGTATCGCGTATATCTTCAATTGTACATACTATAATGTAAAAAAATCGATATATTTCGTTCAATATTGCTTCATAGCTAAATTTTCAAATTATGAGCAAAAACTCAAAAAGAAAGTTAAGGGATCACCATACTCTCAATGCGATACAGTGACGCACCTAGACTTACCAAAAGCAAAGGTAGCTCCTTTCTTTTTACATATTTTAGGCACAAAGAAATACTTAGCAATAAACAAACACGAAAAGGTGTATCCATTATATCAATTGCTTCTTGATTTGTGTACGAGAACCTGAACGAATCAAGTGAATTCAAAATTGTGCTTTATGGGAAGTAGGCATGGTTGTTATCCGATTTCATCCATTTTCGCATTGTGGCATAAGAATATAAGAAAAATGCCACGTACTAAATTTTGTCGAAATCGGTTTTTCGGATCCCGAGATATAAGATTTCACCAAAAAGTGAGCGGTGCCACGTCCATCATTCAATTGTCACACCGGCTCCCATCAAGCTCCCTTATACCATTTCGATGGTAAAATTTAATGCATCTGGCGTTTTAGTTATTGATTTATCGCACTTTTAGTAGTTTTTTATACTGTCGGTAGAAGTTTTTATAAGAGTTGAACTGAGCAAGTTTGGTTGTCGTAGCTTAAGTGTTTCAGGAGATATGTATACTCGTATACATTAAACTTGTTAGAGGGCAGAGCCACGCGCACTTTTACAAAAAAAAGGTGACCCTTGCTACTGCTGCCCTCTGTACCAAATTACAGCTTTATATAGTATCTTTATTTAGTGCTTAGTTATGGCACATTATACTTATGTGCCTGGTTGCACCGAAGACGATGAAAGACAGTGGAAAAGTCCAGAAAATAATTTTGGATGACCGTAAAGTGAAGTTGTTCAAAAACTCAGGCATTCTAAATCTCTGTGCAAAATGGGTGCCGCGAGCTCACGTTTGACCAAAAACAACGATGATATGAAATATGTGTTTTATAGTATTTTGGTAAGCCTGACCTGCTATGAGAGATACCTTAATGAAACTCGGTAGCGTTTTATTCGGTTAATAGTATGTGGTGTTGGCAATAACGGATAAAATCGGATCAATACTATAGCTACTGGTATATCTCTCATATCCTCAATAAACGATTTTCAAATAAAACACATAAGATAAAGAAGTAGGAGGGAGTCGGAAGGAGTAGCATGTGCACAATTTATTAACCTGGTCATTCCATTGAATCAGTTGAGTATTAACTTACCTCGTCTATTGCTTCCTGGAGGGGCTTTCCCTGAGAGTGAGCTACTGCTAAAGGAAGCTCAATTGTCTCTGAGAATGATGCTGTATTAACTGTTGTTGTAATCGAATCTGCCGGTACAATACTACTACTAGATCCATTTGTGATCGTGTTATTATTGTTACTATGAGTTACAGTTGTACTTGGATTGTTGTATACACTTTTCAACAGTGTGTTTGAGTTACTAACGCTAGTGTTGTTATTGTTAATGGCATCAGCTTGCTGGGATGCAAGAGCAGGCGATGATGCTCGTACGACTACTGAAGCATCTGATGAGCCGGACACTGTACGATCCTTAGCAAAGCTACCGTCAGGTCGCACCAATAGCTGCTTTGTTCCAATAATCTAAAAGTAAAAAAAATTAACAATTTATCCAGCTCGAATGTATGTAGATAATTATTTCTTCTATATCTATATACATATAATCATTATAAGTTAAAAAATATTAGAATTCTTGAACTCACTTTACATAGCACATTTAGGCTCTAGGCCTCTTGCAAATATGAAGGTGTCTATGAAGATATGTTTACGTATAATGTATGCATGCTTAGTATACAATTGTTTCACTTAGAAATATTCCTCATAAAATATTTATGAGCTTTGGGATGGCATGCAAATTTTTAAATGTAAGACCACTTCCAATGCTTTCAATTGCGTTCGATCTTAATACGCTTATATGTACGTAGTTACATATGTACATATGCACATTTACTTATATAGTATATAAACTCGTACATAAGAGCGTCCGCTGCTAAGCGATCTATGATGGCAAGGAAAATATTAGCTGGCACCTAATTGAGCAGTGAATCGAACGAACACCAACTTAATCAAATATAGATAACAAACATATCAAGCGGTTATAACACTTTATTGAAGTATCCCCTTATGATACTCTCTAGGATTGCATTCAACTTAAGAAGACCATTCTGCTAGCTTCCTTTACTTTACAATATATGTCTGTATACCTCAATAACTAATTGGTTTATCGAAGCTCAATCTAAATACTGACCTTAACATGTTCGAACTGCCAAGTGAAAGACAGTCGAATATTTTATAACCCTTTGACTCTTACAAACAGCGAAAGTATCGTATTCGGCCAAAGTTATCCCTTACATACTTTTATATTTATATAAAAGGTCAAAACATCAACCAATTAACTATTTAAATACATACTGCGTATATAAAAAACACTGATCACCTTCCAACGATATCACATTTGCTATGCTCAACTAAAATGGACGATAATCAATAGTTTTAATAGAACGTATTTATTTATGTACATAAATTTGAGTGAGTAAAAAGGAAGTGCTCAACTATATGTAAATGAAGAAGAAAATGCTTTACATATTTTAATGAAATATATTTCTTACTTTAGTTTGATACGTGAGAAGTGTTGAAAATCTCTAAATTGTTGGTTACTAAAAGTAATGATATGGTAAATGACATGAATTTTTGATAAATCAAAATTATCGGCAGCATATGTACATATATAGTACATAAATATTTATGAATCATTTTTAATGAAATATAGTAATTTATTTCAGTAAAACACATATTCGAATTGACTTGTCGACACCGACTCGACTTGCCTGCACCGATTGAGATTATCTGATAATAACTAAAATTTTTTAGGTTATAGGATTAATCAAACGGAAACCAGTTGGAGTTCACAGCTTCATTCGTATATTTCACAGATTAAGTGGTATTGTCCGATTCCATCCGTTATCAATACAAACCTTTTTAAGTACCAAGAAACACATGTGCTAAAAATTTCGGAATTCAACTATTATTCTAATTTTTATATATACTACTAATAGCAAAAAAATAATAATAGCCCTGACAGACGAGCAAAATTAATGCGCCTTAAGCAACGCTAATGCGAATTGAAATTTTATGGTGACAGACGGCAGACTTGTGCATTTAGACAGCTGATAGTGAAATTTGTTTCTATATTAAAAAAAAGTGAAATAAAAATGAATAAGATAAATTATTAAAAGAAATTTTGGAAAATCAATATAAATTTAACGAAAAAATTCGTTTATTATTATCTACGTGAAAAGATAATAGAATGAAATTAATAGCAATAATTGATTGTAATGTGGAAAAAGTGTGCAAAAAAGTTAAGAATATTGGAAAAATGGATAGCAAAAGTGCGACATCTGTCAATAAATAGCAAAAAATCGGCAATTTTTGAGCAGTGTTGCCTACTCAAATTTAGTAAATTCAACCAAATGCACGGAATTCTTGTGCATTACAAACTTGCATTAACATGGGTCAAATGCGCAAATAAATGTAAATTAAGCCCGCTAATGCATATTAGCACTGTCGTCTGTCAGGGCTATAAGACTTTGTTCATAATTTTGGTCTTCAAAAACTATGTCGTCCCCCTCAAAGCAATTCCTGTCGAACCCAATACATTTGTGCTAACGGGTTTTCCAATCCTCGAAGCAGTTGTTAAAGTATATTTTCTGAATAGCCTTCAATACGAATACCGATTCAGGTTTAATGTATTCAATTGACTCAAGACGGTTTCTTCGAAGCGATCGTTTGATTTTTCTGAATAGCCAGAGGTTTGACAGAGCTAAGTCAGGTGAATACGGTGGTTGCATCATATTGATCGAAAAACTCACGAAGAAGAAATATCTATAGTTATCCTTCATCAGTTCATTACTTTTACCAAAGAATTTTAGCGGATCACTAAATATTTGAAGACCCCACTACCCCACTACCACACGCTGTTATAAACAACATTATGCGTTCAAACTCAGATATTTTACAGTACAGTAAATGTGCTTGCATTTCAGCAACCGAAATTCACGATAATTACAAATAATTAATATAATACTAGAGCTCAAGTTATAATTATGTATAATTAAGTGTAAATTATTTGCCATTCTCAAGTCGATGCGAGAAAAGCATTAACAGGTAAGGGAGGGTTATGTTTTAGCGTCGTTCAAATTATATAATTTCGCAGTAAAGTATGAAAAGAATGCGAAATATTTCAATGTGTTTGCAATGCTTTAAATATAAATGTTCTAAGCTAATCAAATTTAATCTGAAAATGTCTTACATATTGATCGATTTATGTACATATATTGAGATATAAAGTTAACTCAATATTGGTTAGGAAAAACATGAACTCATTTTATAAATTTTTTCCATAAAAAAATTATGATAAGCGTACAATTAATCTATATTATTATTAAATGCTAGAAAGAGCCTAGAGAAATGTCTGACCTGTTTTGTTCATTTATTGAACTATAATTAAATTTAAAATCTTTAAGTTAAAATTATCTTTAACAAAACACATAAATAAATTAGTTACATTTGGGTTATGGCCTGATTGGGCAAGTTATTATGCACGTGAGGTTAAATTTTAGAATGACGGCGTTGTTATATTTAAAATATATTAATAGTATATGTACGTTATATAAATAATGAAATATAGTATGTGTATATGAAAAGTTGTTCCAGGATGTCATAGCATAAAATTTAAAATGCACAGTTTTCACACACATTTTTTCTTATCCTTAATTTCTTACTTGTCGTGATTGTACATGATTTAGCGCAAAAATAACGACGAAAAATAACATATTAACGAAACAGTTTAAGTAAATGAACAACATTTCCAGTTATGAGCTTAAAATTTTCTATTGCACATGCAATTGTGAAATCATTATGAAAGAAGGTCTCGCATAGGTAAGCAAAGCCTGAGTGCAATTCATAAATATGTATATTGAATGCGTGTGTGCAGTAAGCAAATAGATGGAGCAAGTTTATGCCTAAGTATGTATATAAATATTTGCGATACACGCGCGCACTAAAAGCTTCAGTCCCGGGTTCAAGGGTTATCTTTATGTACAGGATTTTCGGTTTTACAATGAGTTAAATGCTCTGAAACTGCTCCAAAGTCTTTAGACAAAATGTCGAAGATTTATTGAAGTTCGAAATCATTGAAATTCAAATGTTACTTAAAAATCATATGAATCAGTGTGCGATCTTGACAATATCGAGATTTTTATGAAAATATTACTTTGGTACAATGATTTTTTACATATAAAACACGTTTCATTATCCATATGTAATATATGGGAGTTGGGACTAATATCGACCTGATTTTATCTATTCTCCTCAATACTGCTACTTTTAATATGCCACATTCTAATAAAATGTTTCCTAAAGTTCGTTAAATTTATCAATTCAAATTTTATCCTTTTTAAACACAAAGACACACTATTATCAGTAAAATATGATCGATCGTTTTCATAGGGATAACTCATATGTTCACCGATATATGCGGTATTGAGTTACCTGGAAGTTCGAAAATCATTGTATGCTAAGGAATTATTGACACAATTCAACCCATTTGTCAGGAAAGGATTATCCCTGAATTTTAATTATATATCTCACACCTTGACCGATATGATAATATTCGATACCTACCGCCTTGAACAGCTTTATTGGATTTGAACAATTCTTGGTCATAAGGTGGCATACTCTAAACGAACCATTCGTGCAAAGTTTTATCCCGTTATATTAATTACTTCTTGATTTGTACACAGGAACGTGAAAGAATCAAATGAAATTTAAAATTGTGTTATATAGGAAGTAGGTGTGGTTGCAGTCCGAATTTGCTCATTTTCGCATTATTAAATAGGAATTTTAGAGGAATGCCCAGTACCGAATTTGGTTGAAATCGGTTAGAAGGTCTGCGATTTGTGATTTATTTTAAAGTGAACGATGCCACTCGCATCGTCCATCGTAAAATTTAATGTCGCTTTAAGTAGTTTTAACAGTACAACGGTACTGTTAAACACATAACGATGTGAAGCGAATTTTGCTATTGTAGCTTTGGTGGTTTCATCAAAATATCATAATTTTTACTCTAGATACATCTTCCTCGGTCGGACGTACAGGCACCCAGATTTCAACTTTTCTCGCCACCCTGAGAGTTTATACATTTATAACTCTATATCTATGTCGATTAGTTTTATGTGATACGTACAACCGTTTAATGAACAAAACTATTATACTCTGGATCAACATGTTGCAATAGTATATAAATGTATGCACCTCTTCTGGACAGAGTATAATAGCTTCATTGACCTAACCATTTTTTATAACATTTAAAACTTGTTAAGGACGACATATGGTTGGATATACATATGGTATTATATGAAATTATCGAGGCGAAAAGTATGTCTACGTCTCTGTATGTCCTTCTAAACGATAACTTAGTTTAAAATAAGAAAAAATATCTTAAAACACTGCATAACCATGTTCTTTTGAATCCTAGTAGGAATTACACCCACAAAACGGCGTAGCTCGAAAAATCACTACAAAACTATGACTCAGTCAGTAACTAAAGAACTTAAAACAAGTGTTATCACAGTGAGGAAACATGATGGTTTAATGTAAATACATCCCATGCCTAACCAAGATCGGTAGGAAATAATACGTTCAGCCAATGTATAATGCAGTGTGCTAGTGTGGGAACCCACCTCTTTTATAACGGTTAGGTTCCGAACTACTTATATACATACGTACATAGTGCTAAAACTGACTAAAATATATTGTATATACATAATCGTTAAATATAAAATAATAGGGTAATACCGCCTAACTCATTACCGATTGGAACCAAAATTGAGTTGTAATATTTCTATAAATTCCTTATGATATAGAGTAAAATTGCGCAAATTTTATAGAAGTACGCCTACATACTTGTCTACAACGTCATTTTGAACACTTTCAGGATATAAACAGATATCTCCAAATAACGCCAAGCCGTTTCTAACGAAATGCTGATCTAAAAACTTTCAAATCCGACTTATTATTTATTCTAACATTGTGACGGTAATAAAAATTATTCATACATTCCCAAAATCTATTTGAAGATAAATACTTCTAAAAATATCATAATAATAAAAGTAATATAAAATTGAATACATTTCATATGACTGAAATTGTTATTCAAAGCAATAGATTTGTACAGTAGAACTACATAATGTATGTATGTTTTGAAAATATAATTGCTAAAGTACAATGCTTAAAACCATCCAAAACGTAGTAGAACATGTCATTAGCCAGTCATTGACATTTGTAATCTCCATACTGCGTTCATACCGAATGTCTTTATAATAAATCAAGTTCATGAGTCTACATGCATACCTACACATATGTACATATGTAGGTTAGATTAATAGGAAGAATTAGAAAATCAACATCATTTGACAAACTTACACTACTAATTTTAATAAAGCACATCTGTGCAATAGTTAACGGTTTTCAGAAAACATATGCAAATTTTAACTGTTTATTATTTGTGCACCCTTGCAACATGTTGCTAAAGAGTATAATAGTTTTTTAGCCCCTTGATCACGCCACTATACAGAATTTCAAATGTCGTGTTTTGACTAGAGTGGAAGACATTTCAATAAATAAGTTTTCAAAAACATTTGAAATTTTGGACACTGTAGAACAACGTCGCCACTTTAAAAAATTGTTAGTGATGACGTTACTGGATTGCAGTACTCAAACGAATGTATTATAACTGTGATACATCTCATACAAAAATGAAATATGTAAATTAAGTTACCAAGAAATCGAATATCTCTAAGAAGAAGTTTGTGTATAAATTTTAGTAAATTATGATCAGAATGAAGAGACGTGTTGAAATCCGGGTTCAATCTGTCTGGCATCTTCTTCTTATTTAATACAACAGTGTACAAATCAAGCATGATTAGATATACTCGTATGAAGACACAACTTTCACCATTATTATGCATTTGTTTTATATATAGTATATATAAAATTGTCTTGGCCTAACCCTCATATCCCTAATATAGTTAAATATGATCCCCTAGTTGACGTTTTCCACATAAATTCAATTTATTAAATTTTACCTCTTCCAAAATAATTTTCGCTGATTGGAAGTAAAATAAGTACCAAGTGAGTCTTGGCTTCCAAGATACGTTATAAATATAATGAGCTAGCAGCCCGCCCGGCTTCACACGGGTATTAAACAATCATTTCAAAAGTTATAATTTTCTATACACTCTCCCACACATACTTTCTCGTTTTTGAGTCGGGTCATTAAAAATTAGTTAAATGAAAGAAATTCGAACATGAAAGTATATTTTTTTGTATTATTATTATAAGTTTCTAAAATGGCCTTAACTATATAATTTACTTTCTCTGCTCCTGCAAAATAATTTATTGCATCAGACCTTCCCTGTAAACGATATTTGATGTTAATTTATTTTATGGCAGCAATATAAATTAGTTTTCAGGACTTCCGGCCTGAGACCAACATACATTTGGCCATGAGTAAAACATTCTTTTCGTAGGACAATCCCTACTAATTCGAAAATCTGTCCTTGGGACTTGTTTATAATTAGAGTGAAAGATGTTTTCACCGAAATAGAAGTCGTTTAAATGGGATTGGAATATCACTTCGGATCATCGGAATCCTCGGTATATGAGCTAGTTGACCAGCTGCTGGGCCGGTGATAATAGTTGCTACAATTAAATTGTCCTTCAATTCTTTAACAAGCAGCCTTGTCCCGTTGTATATGCTTGGAGGATTTCCTCAAAAGGATAATCCTTCTTTTATAATAGATTGTCTGTGTGTGAAAAATGGGTTGAATCGGACCAATACTTTCCTTAGCCGCCAAATATTTAATATAAAGATTTTCGAACTTCCGGGCGACTTTGTGCTAAAATAGATAAATTTGAGCGAAAACTTGGCCTAGCTTCTATATAACTAATATCAGGATTTTCGAACATCCGACTGAATTTACTCTATTTTATTAGTTTTACACCTTAAAGTATTTCCCTGGTTTTGATTCTTGCTAGTTGCAAGAGTATAAAATGTTCAGTTGCACCCGAAATTAGCCCTTTCTTACTTGTTTTAAATATAGTTTTGCGAAAGAAAGAGGTATTTTCCCGGTTTTGATCCTTGAAAATGGCAAATTGTTTACACCTGAACCTATGATCTCCCTCACTTGTTAACTTTTAAGAATATTTGCCAAACGCTGTTTGCAAGTGCGTTACAACCACATGTCGTCATGCGTGTTTTTATACATATACATATATGTATTTTAACATTCGAAATTAACAAATACATGCATAGTTCGGTATATATAAGTATATATATAACTGGTAAATAACCATTTATTTTCAGACAGAAGCTCGAACTTCTTTTCGGAGATGTTGTCAAAATTTCAAGTGAGAAGGTTGTAAATTGTTTGAGTTATGTTTCCGGTCAACTTGAAAAAAACAGTTTTGAGATAAACGCGTTTAAAGTTTTGAGTCGGCTCCCTGCCGAACGAACGGCCTTCGACTAGATAACGAAAATAGGGCATGTAGAATTTTTTCCCTGTCATAATCTTTCAGGATAACATTTATGAGACCATAATGAATCATTTGAAAAAAAATAAATAAATTTTCCGAAAATTCTAGAGTGGCCTAACCCCTTAATTAAGATTTATTAATATTGTAGTAATCGCACTAAAGGAAGAAATAAGTAACAGGTCAATTGAAAATTCCTCGGCCTACCGCAGTAAAAACATTTTTTTGCTAAATTCGTTTTTTTTATTAGATGTACAACTTTGCTTCCGTTTTCCAATATATGTCTCTAGGGTCAAACACTGGTCGATTAAATCGTTTTATGTTGATCTTGGACATTTGTGTCAACATTAACCCAACAAAATATTTGTAGAGATCTGTTTGCATCCCAAACTTATTCTCAACTGAAAATGTCAATTTTTGAGCCGAATTCTCGACATTTGCGGGAAATTTTGCTTTTCTTTTTTAATTCCAAGAAAAGTGCGGCTGAGGACCCGTCCACGCATAATACGATCAATGTATGTGTCAGCCACAGTAATGCGTGGACGGGTCCTCAGCCGCACTTTTCTTGGAATTAAAAAAGGAAAATATGATTTCTATTAGGTATTAGAAAAATATATACAATTTTTGTAAAGCAACTTGTGTTAGTTTACAAAAAAATGGATCATTTCGTGTGTTAATTAAGCATTGCTTTTTGAGGGAATAAGGGAAAACACTTTTGGACCGCTTTTATACAATAGAGCCTTAAATTTACAAAACAAAAACGGCGACCCTCCAACTTTTCCATACCATTTTTTGTAGTACCATTTGTCATTTGCTTCAGAATATGCCTCACTTTTGGTGACCTCCTTTCATTTCTTTCACACCTTTCTCATACCCAAATATTCTTGAATGATATTTCGTACACATTCGGTGGATATCTTTAGAGTGTCTGTTGTTTTGAACAACTTTACTTTAGAGTCGTCCAAAACTATGTTGTAGACTTTTTTGATGTGTTCGTCAATAACAACCTCTTTTGGCCGTCCACTGCGTTCACTGTCTTCGGTTCTCATTTTACCACGTCTAAATTTAACATACCAATCCTTGAAAATTAATTATCCGATACAATTTGCAAACTAATAATCCGTAAGCTGTCGAATTTCTACACGCACCTTTTGAATGTTAGGGCTAACTAATAACCATAATTCTAGTATCGTAATCTAGGGTCAGGCCGGTGACTTTTCAATAGACCTTTTACAGAGCTATGATAAAGTTATGAGATAGACCAAGATCGCTTTGAAAACGAGGCATCCACATTTAGGTTTGTTATTATATGCATTAATAGATACACTAATACAAAGAGCTGCATGTGGTTCATAAAATATTATTAATAAAGTAGATTTGTTTTAGGTTAAATTAAAAATTTTTATATTTTTCTTTAATTTAACACACAAATTAAGATATTAATTCCAACATAACATGATGTTTATTTATTTTTAAATCTAAAAAACCTCAGAAACACAGTTCAAATAAACAATGTAAGAGAAATAAATTTAAAAGTTGACTATTACATGTGTTCAGTCATCTATACTTCGTAAACTTATAAAACAGGAGTATTAAATATAGAACAATATTAATAACTACAATCAAATAGTGAATATTATTATCTCATCAAAGTTAATTACCTTTCCGCTACTAGCTTCCAAAATAATGTACACTAGCAATATTATTTCCTTTTCATCCGCTCCTAGTCCTGGCCCATTTTGTCCACATGTTGCGATATATAGCGACACCAAATATTCTGAGGCCTGCATATTTCCTTTTTAATGGCCGTTTGTTTATTAGAATGTCTTGAATATGATCACAAGAAGTCTTTTTCTTTTATTTGCTTTTGCATTTGTAATATTACTTGGAGTATTTTGTTGGATTTGTTAAAAATATTAAAGTGTTAACATATGTATAATATTAAAGGATTTTCACATTTGTTGACATGCCTTAAGGTTTCCACAGTTTAATGTCTTTCCTGAAAAATCAAAAACACAATTACATTTAAATCCTAGATATATATATAAAAATTACATTCATTAGGAATGAGAGTAATGCTTAAGATATTATCTAGCTATTAAACGTCAATGCAAACTATAAATGAATTATATGAAGTTTTGATTATTGGGTATCAAAAAATTTATCTCATGCAATATTTTAAGTTAAAGTAACAGGTACATATATGTATTTGAAGATATAAGTATATGCATGCAGGATATTAGTGTCAACTGCTCCTGAAAGCACCCTTTGAAGCGGGTTTCAAATCAGAATTTTGCTTATCATTGTGCTAGTATGGATACCGCATTTCATATTTAGATATATAATATAAAGACCGCGAAAAGATGTTCGTAACCGAATAAATAAAAATAGAGTAAATACACAGAAGTAATTAATAAAAACAAAAATAAACTATGCAGCTATCAACTTAAGATTATTCGATCAAAAATTAAATTAAAAGCTAGAAATAGTATAGTATATATTCATACGTATGTAAATTGAATGCAAAAGCTGGTTCTGCCCCATTTCAGTGCACAATTTGACGATATAATTTCTCTTTTAATCAAAAAGAATTAATTTTCCTACTTTGCTATATATCCACACATTATTAAAATATGTTTGCACATACATACATAGATATACTCGATGAAAAGTAAAATACTTTAAAATCAGCATTTACTGTCGCTAAACTTATTCAGTTCGAGTAAAGCCGGTGATTTCTCGGTCTTGGACGTGCAATGTTCAAAGGTCAGAAAGTGTATGGGTTAATCGAGTATACTCACCAATGCCGACTAATGTCGCAATTTAATGCATGACTATTTGCGTACGGACTTAATATATGTATACACACATAAGCATACGTTTAGATGTATTTACATATTTGAATAGTCGCCTAATACATGTAACTATCTATAAGTGAAGTTATTATATTATTTAGGCGTATGTATATGTTTATGAGCGTATTTGTATATATGTGCATTTATGTCAACTCGTTTTTATAGGAATTTATATCCACAACTATAATATTTAAATAAAATTATAATAAAGTTTACACATACATAAACACATTCGGCAATGTCGCATCGTAAGGTTCTATGTTATCGGCTTGTGTCAGATTGTGTGTTGCTAAGTAACTTTTTGACACCATTTTATATTAACTTATCATGGCGAATGAATCGTAAGATCTTATATTTCATATCCTTAAACCTTTCTGGTACTTCTCTGGCTGATATGTATGTCCACATATGGTACTTATAACAACTCCATATATTATCATTTTATTGAACATCTATTATAGATTACAAGGTCTTTATATTGCCAATGTTTATACAGTTAGTTTTATTGCTATATTTTAGTTCACGTCGGCTAAACTTATATTAAAAACATCTTCAAACGAGCAATATGTGGTATTAACTCGACTGAAGAGGCTAAATTTAATATTTTATATTTAGTTAATATGGAAAACGTCAACCAGAGTATTGAAATTCTTTATATCAGGGACATGAGGTTTAAAGCAAGATATAAACCGATTCCATTCTAATTAAGCGCTAAAGCATATAATTTAAAAAAAAAAAAACGTTTTCATTTAGATTCATTAAAATATCATATTTTGGCCAACTTGAAGGGTTTAAAGTCAGGTGGTAAAACGAAAATCAGTATAGGGGGTGTTTTTGGGCTGAGAAAAGGACGGCTTGCATTAATTTAGACATTGCTCAGGTTGACTTTAAAACGCGTTTTCAAGGATTTTTTAAATATACAACCCACACTCTGACTGTCTTATTCTCCATATGGTTTGTTAGAAAAATTAAAATAATTATTTGAAGTATATGGGAGTTGGATGTAGTATCGACACATACTAGTACAATGTGCCCTTGGTTTCATTAAGCTACCTCACCACAACCAATCATATGGAGTAAAGTCAGCAGGATATTGGAAAATATGGGTGTGGCACTCGCCCGATTACGCCCATCTACGAACTCATCTCATCATATTTATGATTTAAATATACTATATAAACATATATCTAAACCTATTTTTAAGGTGATATAAACAACCATTAAGTGAACAAAACGTAACAGTTACTTATAACTTTAACAGTCGTTAGCTGCCTTCGATTGGTCATTCCTATGCACTATTGTCAAAAAATTAATTGTGGAAGCAACAACAATGTTAGTTGAAGTAGTATAACTTCTATCCTCAATCTTGCCAAGTTTTATTTTTCATATTTTAATTCACTTTTACTATTGTGACTATCGAAATCAAAATTTTTCTTTTTTTCTTGTATCGTGAGTCATGTCAAGCTGTCACGAAGTACACAGAAAGCCGAACTCGGACTGACGTATGGAATAACTTGGCACACTTTACGTCGATATCTACTAAATACAGCTTGTTCAAGAACTAAAACCGCTCTACCTTTCCAAGCGACATCGCTTCGCTCTATGAGCTCTTGAAATGTTCTAAGAAGATCTGACGTTTGCGAGATAAATTTTGTTCAGCGATGCGGTCCAAATCTGGCGCGATGGGGACGAAGAGCAGCATGAAGATATCATCCAGAAAAACGACGGTTTGCTGTGGTTTTTGGATGTATTTCTTCTAAAATGATACCGGTGGGAACATAACCGTCAATGGCGACCGTTATCGCTAACCGACTTTTTGATGCCTGAAAATGAAGCTCGTGATCTCAGCGACACTTGGTTTCAACAAGACGACGCCACTTTTTACACATCGCATCAATCAATAGATTTATTGAGAGAACATTTCGGTGAGCAGATAATTTCACGTTTGGGGCGGTCGATCGGCCACCAAGATCATGTGATAACATACCGTTAGACTTTTTCCTTTAAGGATATGTAAAGTCTAAAGTCTCGCTTTGTTTCAGGCCTTAGATCAAAACAACACTGGTGTCATTCGCCAATTACTAGTCTAAATGTTCGAACGAGTAATCGAAAATTCAACTCAACGGATGGACCCTTTGAGACGTAGCCGCGGCCAACAAGGATAATCTTCAAGAAATACCACGGAATGTTCTTTAGAATTATAATAAATATTCCCAATTAAAATTGAAGTTTCTGTGTTTTTTCTTAAGCGAAGCTAAAAATGCATCATATATACATATGATATAATATAAACACAACCAAAGGCTATAGACTTCTTTTATTCCCATTCAGCACTTAAGCACATCATGTTTAAGAAAACTTGTTTACCAATTTCGTTAAAATAGCACATCAATTCTTTAAATTCAGATGAATGTCAAAAATAAGTGAGAAATCACTATATCGCGTATAAAGGGGCTAGGGGAAGTCGAAGTTTAATTGCATTAATTTCTTTGCATTACTCAAGTATACTCGAAAACATGTTTTCACACAATTTTATCCATTATAATACTACACACTAGTCCGATTAGAAACTTGTAAACTAAAGCTCGCAAAAAGAGTTTATCATTTTCAAGCTTTTACCAACTAAATATTTTTTGTTCTAATAGCTTTAACATTTACAACTAATCAAAATCCAGTTATATCCTAAAGACATTCCGTAAGGTATGTTCTCGAATCCAATTGATTTTCAATTCTACCTCCTCTGTGAGTACTCTCTCTCTCTAAATCTCACTCGCGCAACTTTTATCTTGTTATTTTCAGGAAAAGTTCTTTTGGCAGTACAATGTATGAAAATTTGGTATAAAGTTTAAGTTACCCATTTTATAATAACAGTATCAACAATGTTCTTCCAATGGACAATTAATTCTATAGCTCAACTGTATACATTTATATAATATATGGTATATGAGTTCATACCTACTATTGGGAAGACACATATACGCATACTCAAAGTGTTTGAGGTAAGAAATCGATTTTCAACTATCAATTTACAACTGAAAGTTAACATTGCGAAACTACTATCGACTTAGAAACCACTTTTTTTAGTTACTCCACTTTCTTCGATCTCTTTTAATGTTTTATCTTGTTATTATTACCTCCTTTCCGTATTGGTCTGTTTTCCAACAATCACTTCTCACTTGTTACTTTGCTGTTTCGGTGGAGACTACCTGTTACACCACAGTTTCTGCCGTACAGATTTGTACGTATTGCAATTTTCTTTAATAACTTTAAAATTTTATTTGATTGGGACTTATGTAAATACTTCCATACAATACCAACATTACTGCACTTTTCTTTTAACCTGTTCTTCGCAAATTCCCCTTCTCTTTCTTGTCGTGTGTTCCACAAACATTTTCCATGCCATCAATTGGACTTGGTTACAGACGTTACATATATAGTCACTATTAAGTCGTTACACACATAAGTATGGACGTTTGTAGATTCTACGCATATATTTTTAAAATCATTTTATTATAAAATACACTTTTATTGTATTTTTAAAAACTGTTAAATTATATTATAATGATATAAATTTATATATGTATGTACATATATTTAGCAAATGAAAGTTAAGAGAAGAAAAACATGCAAAATTTTATATTTTATTTTCTCCCAGGGATAAAAGGTGGTATTTATTTCGAACATTAACTTATGTATGTATATATACATGAAACAGCATTTACCACAACATTAAACCCACATTGGCAATAATTAAAGATTACTACGTTTAGAAATTTTCAAGTGTTACCGGTATACTCGCGCTCATCTCTCGATGGAATGTCAGCAACTGACTGAGGTTGCTAGTGATCGACGATGTAAGCATCAGCCTTTAACCAAATCGCTTGTGAACATAGCTGGGAAAATGTTAACAAGTGAAACTACAAACGTATCTTACAAAAAGCAAAAATACGAAAAAGAGAGTCAGTAAACACTTAAAACACTTACAATCACATATCTGTATGAGAAGGTATACATACATATATACATACATATGTGTGTATGTCACATAGGTAAGACATGAACTCAAAAGGTAAACTTGTATACATTCATAAATAAAAATATTGCTTTTCTCCAAATTTTTATATAAAGAGCTACGTGTATCTTTATATAAAAAAAGAAAAACAATATTTTTATTTATGTATGTACGGATACATATACATACATACATATATCCAAATACAATTCATTGCATACATACTCTATGTTAGATATTTAAAACATTGAAGAGTATAGAGCTGTGCTCACTTTTCTCGTGTTTAATTTAACTCCAATTTCCCCTCGGTTGTCGTTTTATTTGTTGTTATGAGTCCAACTGCCGAACTCTTCATGCATCTCCACCAGGTGTCGTACGTATACAAATACATACATAAGTAAGTCACGCTTGAATATTTAAGCCTTGCTACCACACTCTGGGCAAATGAGAAGAACAGTTCATCATAGAAGAGTGTTTTTAAAAACTTAATTCCATTTGTTGGCATATTTTCCATTTCAAATACTAGCGCACATGTGCACTAAAGAAATCAGTAATAGTAACTTATATCCACTTATGTATATAATATTTATATAGTAAATAGTATGAATGCACTTTTTACATAAATATAAGTGCGTACCTAGAAATTACAACCATCGTTCTCTATACCGAAAGTATACTCTAAATTGATCTTATACCAAAGCGTAATACCAATAAAATATTTTTGTTTATTTAATAGTTGATAAATGTATATACTCTGAGTGATAAGAATGATTAAGCAAAATTTTTGTAATAGGTACTGTATTAATGTTTAAGATTACTTAAAATAAATGCAATCACGTTTCCAAGAGTTTCGGAAGTTTTTAAGACATTATCAAGAGTTGTTCATCAAAAAATATCGCTATTATCAGACTGAAAACATTGCATTACGGGGACATTATAGTATAGAAATTTTTATTTAAATCTACGCAAAGTACATTTCACATGTGTGCTTGAGTTGCACCATTTAATGGGCAATCACTGTATGTATGTATGTGATGAGAACTGTGTATATATACATATATTACAGTGGTATTACTGCTGATATTCCTAACAACACAGCACACCTGAGCAACTCCCATTACCAAGTGAGTAATGATGTTAATTACTCTCTGCACTCTCATTATTTCCCTCGCTCACCTTTGCTAATTAAGAAACGCAACATTGAGTAAAATCGGTCGATTAAATATTTTCAGATTTCAGGACACATACTCTCATTTCTTAGGATTGAACTGGCAGGTTTAACTCATCTTGAGTTCTCTTTTGTTTAATCTAAAAGACAACTAAATTTATATTTAATTAATGTAATGTTCATTTGAACGGATATTACGCTAAACTCCGAATAAAGTTGTCTGTTTTGGTGACTGAGTTCCTAAGTTACATTGAAATACTTCTAGTACAAATTTTAAATTCAAAAACGGCTAACTGAAAATAAACTAGTTTGTAAAATTTGTTTAGAAGTGATGGATGATTTTATCATTCTATATCGCATTTTAGAAATTAATACCGATTTTACCACCTTCCAAGGATAAATATTATTACTGAAAATATCCCTTTCTCATAGATACATATATATAATATGTATTTATATCAGATGTACCTAGGCATATGTGATAAGTGCAACAAAAGGAATACTACGATGTATGTACATATATATGTTAGATATAATATACAAATATATGAACATGAAAACTGTTTAAACACCAGTTCGATGGAAGTAGATAAGATATACTCACTTATCAAATTTTGAATATGAGCAGATATACTCGTATATACATATATATACATAAGTGAGTACACATAAATAACTTTTAACAAAAAAATGAATACCATCTAAGTTCACTTAAATTTTCAGGTCTATTAGGCCTTCATGCACGTAAAACTTTTGCTACGACTCAAACTAAATTTCTGTCGTTTCTCTTATACAATTTGAAATTTTCGGATACATATAAATATGTATGTATGGTATATTATATATTGTACAATATTGATTGAAATTGAAATTTAATGCATATAAAAATTCTTCATAAAGGATTACAGAGCACTTCAATTTTCCAACCTATTAAATATTGTTGGTTTCACGTATTGAGTTCATACAACTCTCCGAAAATTGATTACTCTTCTGATATTATTTTGAAAGAGAAGATCAAAACTCTCACAATTCCATTGTCACACTTGCCTACCTGTTTTCGTAATCGCAGCAATTAACTTTTTGCCTTATTATATCTTATTGCACTTTAGACGAGGGCTTTTAGTCATTTATATAAGTATATATAACAAATATGAGTCCGATCAGATTTAAACTGGATTTAATTTTTTTTAAACATGTTGAGAAAAGTAAGTAAGTATTTATTATAGATTGATTTTTTTTAATTTGGTTAAAGAGCTCAAACAAAGTTAATACGTTTTAGCAGCATATTTAAGGCGCAACGAACACGGTTTTACTGACATTTCAAGCAGCAACAGCCATTATAGCCATACTCGTTCAACGTGTAGACTAGTATCGTAAGGTAAATTCTTCCAAACACATACAGCAACAGGTTTTTACGCACTCTCTCAATATACTTTTATGTGTAGTTGTAAACACACATTACACTTCATAATGGAGATTACGCTGGCTTTGCGTTTACCTGTTAAATAATATCATACCAATGAGAGAAGAAACCCCTCTTCATTGTGTCTGTATTCAAGTATAGTGATCTTAAAAATAACCAGTTCAGAGAAATATACATATACAATTTTCTACAGATCAGTGGGGTGAATTTGAGGAGTTGATTTTTACTAAAAAGAACTCTACAGCTTTTAATATTAGACCTTTTTCCAAACAGTAATATTTTTATCTGTGTTGAGTTGGGAATGGAAAATGTTCCTATGGTGAAAACATATTTTACATTTTGCTGTGACAAATGGAAAGTAAAATTTTGACAGTAAAAGTTCAAAACAAACTTAATTGCATTGTTTGAATGTTTGCTTTGGAAATTGAATTATTAAACATATTCATTAACTGAATTTTTTAAATTAAATAAAATTTTATTGAGATATTGTGTTATTGAATTCGGTTTACATATGTACAAACATAATTATATACTCATGTGTACATAAATACATTTGCATTAAGATCGTTTAATCAACTACAAAAATATTATTTTAATTCATATAGTAATAATTGAAATAAAATTTTTACTTAATTCTTTCTTCTTAATTTTAGTTTGCGATATTTCGGATAAATAACAAAAATTCAGTATTGAATGGAACAAATAATAACATTAACAAATGAGAAATTACGAACAAATAACATATAGCTGGCATACAATATGAATTGATCAGGGTATTATAAGTCCAAAGATTACGTTTTTCTTGTTTTTATCATTATTCACAATTTTTATACTCTTGCAACCTTTTGCTAAAGAGTATTATAGTTTTGTTCACATATTGATTGTACGTATCACCTAAAACAATTCTAGATAGATATAAGGTTATGTGTATATAAATAATCAGGATGACGAGAAATGTTGAAATCTGGGTGACTGTCAGTCTGTGCCAACTGTAACTTGAGTAAAAATTTAGATATCTTGATGAAAATTGGTAAGATCGTAGATGGGTGTAATCGGACCACAGCCACGCCCACAAATAGCCATTAAACAAAAATCTCTCTAACTAAGCACCTAAATAGGATACAAAACTGTAATTTTGTACAGGGAATCACAGTAGTAAACGCGTCGCGTGGCCCCGCCTAATAAGTTTATTGTGGAAATCTCCTAAGCTACTAAAACTAAAACAACCAAATTTGCTGGGCGCAAATAACGGGTTCTGCGAGAAGAGCTCTACGAAAATTTTTTTAAAATAGAACAAAAACGGCTTGGATATTAATGAAATTCGTTATTCCTGTGAAAGTATATTCGATGTCATTTTGTACGGAACTTTTTATTTTTTTTACATGGCCATCACGGTCACGCTTGCAGAACTCCAAACGCTGAACCCAATTTTCGACGGTTTTCAAATATCAATCGGCCGATATTGTTGCAATTTCACGTTCGATATTCGTAAGAAATTCTTAGATCATATGGCATAGATTATGGACTTAACGTAACCTAACAGGAAATAGTCGAATAATGGTTTGCTGTCCCTATCAGTCTACTTTTGTACCGTCCCTATTGAAAAACCTGTTATAATAAGATCTCCCACCCATAGAGTGAAAATGCGTGAAATCGGATGATAACCCCGCTCATTCCCTATATAACGGTACGATTAAAAACTACTAAAGCGCAGTAAATCAATAACTAATTACGCCAGAGGCATTAAGTTTTACGAAATGATATGAGAGGGGTTGATTGGAACGGATGGAAAAATTGGATGATGGGCGTGGCCTACTTTTTGGTGAAATCGCATATCTTAAGTACAGCGAAATCGTTGTAGACCAACGCCTACTTCTCATATAACACAATTCTAAATTTCACTTTATTTTTTATTCTTCATCAAGTAATGATTAATATAAAGGGATAAAATTTTGCAAAAATTGTCAAAATCCAACTAAAACTATTCAAGTTCCTAGGTACCGAATATGTAGACCCCAGTATCGATAGTTGACTTTTGACCGAAATTGTCGGCCAATGTGTGAGATACAATCGAAATTAAGACAGAATGCTTTTTTTTATAAGGTATTTCCCTGGCTTTGATTCTTGCGAGTTGCAAAAGTATAAAGTGTTTGTTTTAAATAATTCTTTTATGTTATGTGTTATTGTCAAATTTCGACCACATTCTAAATATTAATTTAAAACCGAGCGAAGTTGCAACCATGGTATTTCGAAATGAAAAGGAATATTATCTACAAACAAGAACATAAAACATAAACAGGAACAACTCGGTGCACTTCGTCTTTTCCCGCCGCCAACTCGAATACAAACTACGGGTTTGGGTAAAAAAAGCCTTCTTGTGTGAACACACTCAAAGAAATCTCTTCCCATTGTATATACTTTCCTAACGGGTTGTCCTTTAACAAGCAACCGCATATATGCACACCTATACGCACAGGGCTACTGTGGGAGTCAGCAGGTGGCAGATAGTTGAACGGCCTCCGGATATTATATGAAAGTTAGCTGCCAATAACCAGTCCCCGACCAAAGCAGCAGAGATGGAGGGTATAGCTTAAAATGCTATATCTAGCCGACAAAGCCTCTGTAATGGGGTTAGTCGACACCGCCAATAACTAAGTGTCAAACCATGCTGGGAGCGAAGGAACGTAGGCACCCATAACGACCTACGCCAACCCTTGGTGTTCTGACTACATTGCGGTCGTAGTTGTACCGAAATAATTGAGATTTGTACCATAACATCGAGCCCACATTTCAAATTTTTGGGAGTAATTCTGAATCATAGACTTTCATTCAAGCAGCATCTAATAGCCACACACACCAAAGCGTCCAGGTCTGTGTCGGCAATTGCTAGAATAATGCCCAATATGCGAGGCCCCAGACAACTAGGGAGAAAGCTGCTGACAAGTGTCAGTAGTTCAATTATTCTACACGCGGCATCAATTTCTTTATGGGGTCAGTAAAGTAATCTGGCCTGTTTTTTCGACATTGTTTTTTTTCATAGAAATTTTTATTCTACAATAGAACTTTTTTCACATGTCATGAGGTATATAGTGGAATATATAAACAAATTCTTTCGGAATTTTTTGATGGCATCTGTCGGAGAAATGGCTGGGTGAATAAAATGCGGTTTTTCACTGGCGGACACGATTTCTCATGTTTGGATCGTCTGAAACACAAAAACCCAAAAAAGTACGTGAATGGTTATCGTCCCTTCTAGAATCATGAGAAAATGTTGATAAATAAAAAAGTAATTAACTTTTTTTTAAATTTTCCTCATGTTTTTTACATAAATTTTGTCATAACGTTGTCAATACATTATAAAAAAATATAGGGACGATAGCCAGGCGTTTTGCGAACATTTAAAAAATCAAGCAAATCGGTTGAGTAGTTCGAGGGGAATCATGTCCGCCAGTTTAAAAAAGTGTGTTTTAAGAAAAACGCGTTTAAAGTTTGAGGTGTACACTCCGATCGCTCCGAACGGTATTATTATTTTTGGGCCTTTTTCGAAACCTTCCAATGGTTAAGTGGGTTTCTACATTAATTCTAAGGGTATAAGGAAACAGAAAATGCAAAAACAAAAAATTTTTGAAAAAAGTTTGCCTTACTCACCCCTTAACTGCTACTATACATAGCTCGTACATGAGAGGAGCTGCTTCGGTACAAAGACTGTATCAGAACAGTATCGGATGATTCAATCAATGTTATATCGGGAATACTCCCCATAGATCTAGAAGCAAAGCCTTGCCCATTATTCCGAGACATGAGAGCTAATAAAACACCTAGCCAATATAAAAAATTTGGAAATTGGAATAATAGCGTATATTATGCAAAGGGTACGAGAAGACGAATTCGCTGTAAGCCGAGAGTGCAGTCCCGAGATAAACAAATGACACCATAAGGAATTACATATAAAACAGCTGTTATGTACTCGTACATGTAATAATACCTACCCTGCGAAGGACAGCCTACAGGTTTTCCGCAGAGAAACACAGGTCTGTGGGCAAGGGGGTGCCTGAATGTATGCGCTGTACAAGCGACCATAATTGTTGGTACGGGCCAACAATATCTTTTGAAGATTTACACCCACCTTTGGCGTATCCATAAAATACCCTTTTAAGGCGTTAGGGGTAGTTAGAATTTTCAAAAAATTATCGTTAAGTGTATTATCTTAAAATTATTTTCTGAAAATTTCACGTTGATCCGATAATTAGTTTTTGAGTTATTCTACAAATAACAAAGAGAGCTCAGGCACTTCACAGTGCTAGTGTGAAACTTTAAAAGCGTTTTTCTCAAAACTATGTTTTTTGAATCGGTGACAACTGTAACTCGAAAACCGCTCAGTAGATTTTAATGAGATTTATACAGCTTTTAGAATACAAGCTAATAAACAATAATTAGGATTTTTATTTTTTCAAAAATTTCGATTTTTTAAGACCAATTAACTGTTGATTTTTTCGCAAAAATTGAGAAAAAAAATTTCCTAAGGCTGCCATTTTTTTAATTTTGAAAAAAAAAAAAATAAAATCCTTCGATCAGGCCGGGATTATCTATTTATAAAACTAATTATTTTTGTCCGATTGTTTTTAGATGAATCTCCAAGGACTTATGCTTGTCACCGCGACTTCAAGTCAACACATCCTATAATATTGCCATATTACTACTTTTGTAAAATAACATGATTTAATAGCAAAAAAAAATACTGAAAACTCTCATTTTTTCGGGCCTCTGACTACCCCTAACCCCTTAAGTCAACTGTCAGTGATATATGTATGCAAAGCTGGGCAAAAACTAAGCACGTTCTAAATGAGAGTTAGTGAGATTTGACATACATACATATATTGCTATCCAAGACAATGCCACAATATGAGAACATACAAACTTTTGTTATTACAAACAATGTTTGAAAGCACTGCAACTAGTTTTATAAACTAACTAACGAGCAGTGTGATTTTAATAGCTTAAAAAGACAACAAAAAAGTTCGTAATGTGTCTTTTGTAGAGGGCTTTTACCTGAAGTCTTATTTCTTTTGTACGGGGTTTGTCCGGAAAGTACTAGGACTGAGTCGATTTAAAAAAAATTATTGAACCAATCATTACAATTCTTTAAAAACTTTCAAAATAGACTCCTTTCTGCATCGAGCTGCCAGCGCGATTTCTAAGCATTGAAGGCGTCACGGAAGGCATTCTCCGGAATAGCCTTGGGAGCCGAGTTGCATGCTGCTTGAATCCCATCCGTCGTCTCAAAATGCCTTTCATCAGCCTTTCAGGTAAGGAAACAAAAAAGCCCCGGAGGGCCACATATCGGCTGTAGGGCGGCTGTGGAAGCGTTGTGATGCCGCCCTTGGTTAGGAAGCTTTTCACAAGAAAGGCGGTGCGAGCCGAGGCGTTGTCGTAGTGCAACTCCGATCGACAACGATGTGTTGTCGGACCTAATTGCCATTCGTTAGAGTCTTGAGGACTTCCACCTAAAAATTGATGTTGACCGTTTGTCCAGGAGGAAGAAATTCATGGTGTACGATACCTTTGATGTCAAATAAGGCAATGAGTATCGTTTTCACCTTGGTGAAGCTCCTTCATCAGCGACCTTTTCCCGGCCCTCCAAAAAGGCCTGGTGTCACCGAAACACATCACTTTTTGCTAAAGTATGGGTAAGCCTGCTTCATCATATCAAACGTCTCTGATGCAGATTTACCGAGTATCACAAAGAATTTAATGACGTACCTCTGCGTAACGAACGCTGCATTTTCTGCTTGCAGCACTCACAGAAACACGTCGCGCGAAAATATTTGTCCTGACTAGGAACGCCCTCTACCGAATCTAGTCGATGCGCGAACGCTCCGAAGTACAGTTGCAGCGGAAGAAAATCAGTTCTATTACTTTCCGGACAATATCAGTATTTCTGATGTTCCGGGGCCTTAACAATATGACATAGACCGTTTTAAAGTTTTTTTTTAGCAATTGACAAATTGGGTGGAATCCAAAACGAACAAATTCTTTCTACAATCAATTAGATCGCATTGACAACGTACTTAGCTAAATCAAATGCATCATTACTGGAGACGAGGCGTGAGTTTATGCGTTTGACGACAAAACTGTCCTACGATCTAACGAATGCCGCTAAAAAATTTAGTCGAAATCGAAACAACCAAAATTCATTGAAGACACTAAAATAAATACATATAATGCATATATAATATAATACATATATAATATAATACATATAATATAATACAGATTTGTATTATATTAAAATACGTAAAAATTTAGTTTTTTGTTCAGTCAAATTTGATCAGATGGTACTATAAATTAACAAGAAAGAAAGATCTAAATCACAGGGCTCAAAGCCAGGGAAATGCTTAAATGTGTAAAACGTCAACCAGAGGTTGGAAATCCAAGCAATTTTATAGTTTTACAAATACTATAAGGTTTGTTATCGAACCGATTTTATCTATTTTTCCCAATACCACATACGATTAACATGCCTTATACTAAAAACCAGTTGTATATTGTATACAGTAGAGTCAGACGGATGTTCAAAAATCCTGATATTAGTTGTTTATAGGAGCTGGGTCAAATTTTCACCCGATTCTATCTATTTTAAACACAAAGGTATACTGTTATGAGTAAAACACGTTCTGCCATTTTCAATGAGCTAACTCACATTTTGACCGATATATGCCGTACAAAGTTATCAGGAAGCTCTATGGGGGCTAAGAGAAGTATTAGCCTGATTCAACCAATTTTTACATACAGACATGCCATTATCAGAGAAGGATTATCCCTAAATTTTAATTATATATCTCACAAATTGTCCGATTATTTTATAGCTCATGCCTGTTGACTCAGCTCTCTCCCAGAGTTCCCGAGGTGACCAGTGTTTTCGTAAAAATTAAGTGAATAGTTAATAATTATAATATTCGAATATTTATTTAAATATTGGGAATACCGACAAAGGAACGTGTTCTCGCTTTTGCAGGTTGTTGTAATATATTCATTTAGTGGTATGCTTGTCAGTACTTCAACAACGTGGTTATATCTAAGCTAGATACATTTTATGTATATAGGGTATCTCAAAATTAACGCAAAATTTAAATATGCCGCCATTTATGTAGTAAAGTGTTGGCAACCCTGAAAAAAATCCAAATCGACAGCTGACAGTTTAGACTCGGTAAAAATCAACTGTTACAAGCTAGAACAATGTGTCCTTATTATTGAACAATATTTCAAAAAATAATAAAAGCTTAGCTTCACTAACTCGTAACTTTTATTCAACATTTAACTTTTGTTGAATTATTTTTGTTCACAAAATAACAAAAGGGTCGCTACCTTACATTCATATTTTACAGAAGAACCAAAAGAAATAAAGAAAACAAACAAAGTTCTTTTGCGTTGAACTTATTTTCATAATCTTATCCAACGTAAATATAAATATTCATTTCACTGTCTTTCTAATATAAGATGGTCTGCCAGAATCGATGCCGTCATTTGCAGAAAATCTTCCTTAATAAACGCTTTGAAAGACGTTAAAAACTCAACCTTATACCTTAACCTGAATTATACGATTATTTGAATGTGTACATATATACTCGTAATATTATTACCAAATTTCACTGCGTTTTGTAGGCATACATATGATTTAAAACAGCAAAGCAAAAAGCACGAAAACGACCAAAATGGAGAAGTGGATGAAACGTACTGCAAAGGAGAACTTTAATTTAAAAGAAATCGTTATCATTTTCATGATATGAAATAAGATGAGCTCAATGCAGCTGCAAGGAAATTTACTAACAAGTATTTGGTTAATGAAATAATAAATGACTGTCAAAATTTGTCAAATGAAGCTATTCACCTCAAATTTTGAAACCCATCAATACTCCAAAAGTAAGAAGACTTCCTAAATATATACATACTAGCTGATCCGGCAAACTTCGTTCTGCCCAAAATAGATTTTTTTTTTTCATTTCAAAAATTACACCGGCATTGGTTTTAATAGAATATGAACGATTTTTCCTAATTTCATTGTGTATACTTTAACAAAATTTTTACAAATCTTTCTTTTGTAAACATTGAACGGGCAGGTTTTCGATATGATCCAAACATTGAATATATCGCATCTGTTCAAATCGGTCAGATGTCAGTAGTTTGTCAATATTGCAATACAGTCAAATTTAAAAATGAACCGCCAGGGTTATGTTGCGCCGGGGGAAAGACGATGCATTCCATGTATAATACCGAGGCATCTCCGAGTAAAGCAATGTTCTCGCGAACGGATCACTGGCGGAAGTTGCAAAGAAACTTGTTAAAGTGGTTGCTGGTGGTATTTCCGTTCGCTGTACTATGTTCTCTGCGTTGAAATAAACTCGCTGGCCATTCGCCAAATGAGCTGACAGATGCACAACAGTAGGATGGCGTTCATGAATTGCAAATGAAAATATTTTCCAGATTGCTTCATTGCAGTTCACATATCTGCCCATTTGAAATTTGCTAATTTCATCTCGTTCAACGCCAATAACCGCCATATCGCTTCCTTTGGTGACATATTTGCAAACATACTTAATTGATTTTATTGAACTGCAATACTCAACATTTATATGTGTTTTGAATGCCTTAGACAAAATTGGCGAATATGGAACGATCCATGTGTTATCAACCACGAAATTCTTTCCTTTCAATTGAGTGATGAATGTTCTGCCATTGTCAGCGGGTGAGCGACGCCGATAGAGAGGGTATCCGTCGTTTCCAGTTTGAGTTTCCGAAATAAAAGCACGGGGACAGCGTTTTTTGCATTTACTGTCCGACATACAAACCGAAGATGGATCGTGTTCTCCGCATGGCCCATGAACCATATTGGCCATCACCACTTCGTGCAACTCTGGATCTATTTCAACATCAGGAATTTCGGCGGAAATGATGTCATCAATTTGGTCAGGTGTAATTTTCTCCACCATCCAAAGAAGAATGTGTGCGTGGGGCAAACCGCTCTTCTGCCACTCTAATGAGTACATTCAGCATCGAACAGTGCCATATATACGTTGTTTCGTAATAAAGTCCATCAAACATCTGAGTTTTTGTTTAAACACGCGTGCTGTAACATCGTGGCGATCGCTTGGTGATTGACCGGGATGCAATAGATTCGTAATGCCTGGCCATTTTGGATTGCAAGTTAATGTCACAAACAAATCCGGCCGTCCATAATTGCGCACGTAAGTCATCGCATCCTGGGAGTACCCATGCATGTGTCTAGGACTGCCAATGTATGTCGATGGCAAAATATAGAGTCGACCAATATCTGTAATATCCGCATCACCATTCATTGCATCTCTTAAGTGAATATACTCTTCAGATCGCAACTTCGACTGATTGTATTGCATGTAATTAAGTCGTTTTGTCTCAACTTTAACATACATGTCAACTGCATACTGTTGAAATAACCGTCCATATCTCAGTAAATGGTTGTCATAGTTTTGGCGAATCATCATTCGATATGCGTAAAACTTCATTGAACTGACTTTTTTATTTGTCTCGACACCTAAAAGCTTAAATTACCTATATGAAGTAGCAAACAAAAATTTTTTATTACTAACCATTCACCGGATTTATCATCTTATATCCTAAGTGATATCCGTCTTCTCTACGGCAGAACATGAGCGGATATTGCATTGCGTCGTAAGACCGATGTGTCTCACTTATCCGTTTTAGTGCGTTTTGATTTCTACGTTTGATAACAATATCACGCGACTGCAAATTTTCTCCAACAACAACAACTGATATTTCGCGAACTGTAGGTGCATTATATTGTCTTTCATGTGACTCTGTTGGTCTTTTGTCCGCTTGTATGATTATACTATGATCATCTGTTGGCATACGTTCCAACGAAATCGTAAACAGTTTAATGAGGCCATTGTGTTCGTGTAACATTTGCTGCAATTGTTCGATTATTTCTCTTTTCGTTGTATTGAAGATAGCACAACGCCGATTTACTTCATCATGTGAATCTCCCAGAAAGTAAATTTGGAGATATTTGTGTTCTTGATCTGGATGCGGCAACCGCGATCCAGCGAGATGAAACATTTGCCCATGAACGTGTATAATTGGAGGAAAGCTCTGTAGTTTCTGTCGAATATTGTTTGGCAAAAATACCTTAAACGTTGGATTGTAGTTTTGTTCATTTACAATTTGCTTTAAGAAATGGCTCGAGTGAGGAGATTCACCGTAAAGCAGCTGGAACAATGGCTGTGGTGGTGGAAGCAATTCTAGCAACGGTTCATTTTTAAATTTGACTGCATTGCAATATTGACAAACTACTGACATCTGACCGATTTGAACAGATGCGCTATATTGAATGTTTGGATCATATCGAAAACCTGCCCGTTCAAAGTTCACAAAAGAAAGATGTTGCCGCTGTTGTCGTCGAATAATCGCATGTTGTGATCTTACTTCATCACTTTGGCGAGTACGAACTTCCTTTCTTCTCGATCGTTGTTGCTGATTGTGAACTTCCCTTCTTCTCAATCGTTCTTGCTGATTGTATGTTTGGTTGACATCTTCTAACTGGTGCGTGCTACTCTCCAGCAGTCTATTTCGTGGTGATACCCTCTCAATAACACTTTCCCTTTGACGTGCTCTGCTATTTCGTGTTCTCCTTGCGGCCTGGGAACTCCGAGAAGTGTTACCATACGTACTGATTCTTGACATCGTAACAAATATCTAATTGGAAATGATCATTCATTTGCATAAAGTTCATATAAGGTTTTACGGACCAATAACTTACCTTTGAAAACTCCAAAAATGAATGAATTAAACTAAGGAAACAGATCAATTGAATGATAAATTCCAATGTACATAAATCGGTATTCGCCAACAAGCTAAATCACTTTCACTAAATAACTCACTTTTTAAAACAAAATATATCAATATATCAGTAAAGCAAGGCGCATTTTTATTGCCCTCTAAATTTTGCGTGTTCGATTGCAAAGCAAAATTGACGTTTAATTTAATTTGTGTTTGTTTCATAAAACTACCATTTCCATAAACCAAAAATAGCACGTAACACAACCAAAATTACCATATAACCGCTGCAGCAAGAACAACCAAAATGTCGTGCTAGGTGGATAATGAGATAAATATATGGTGGATTAACAACCAAAATAATTAAAGATTGTAAGGGAGGTAACACGTCCCCTTTTTCGATAACGCCAAGCTTTATGGGTGAGAATGGTGTTGTTTCCTATAGCTCTACACCAATTTTCATGTTCCTACCTTAAACACTTTTGAAGATATTCGACTTGAAAAATTCAATTTGTATGGGAGGTACCACGCCCCCTTAATATTTTATTCTGATTTTAAGACATGACCTGCGCGTGGTAATAACAAACAAATCCCCCAAAGGAAGTATTTCATTTGATTCAGCCGTTTTCGAGTTTTAGCGTTACAACTATACACCATTTCATTTTTATATATATAGATGTACTAGCTGACCCGGCGAACTTCGCCCCGCCCAATTTTTATTTTTTTTTTGGAAGTCATAGACTCGTATAACTTTACCACAAATAATATAAACTTCAAACAACGCATTTTCATTTAATGTTTTTAATGTTTGTAGCGCCATCTACTGTAACATACCGCACTCAATACCGCTCTTAGCGCCACCAACTGGTGGATAGCTCTTTGCTAATAATAAACAAATAATTTGCAATAAATAAATAATGCGACTATAAGGAGAGTTATAAACTATCCTATCTTTCAAGTTGGACCAAACTGCACACAGTGTTAAAAATTTCATTAAAATCGGTTCAGTAGTTTAAGAGTCCATCGCAAACAAACAATGTGACACGTGATTTTTATATATTAAGATGTACATCGCTTTGAGATTATTTTGCACTTTACCCGGTACTATTTCAAATAATGATTTCAGAAAAAAACTCATTTTTAACATATGTACATAACTTATAAGTTAAAAATAATAAAGCTTGGAGAATTTTAAACTCTTTGTTCAAAAACTTATTCATAATAGTCAGCAGTTTCCAAAAGAACGATTTTTTTATTAGTTAGATTAGGAAATAAATGTTGGAATGAGATGTTTCTTTTCTGTCTGCTTATTAACTGTCAAGTCTCGCTATCCTTATATTCATATATTCCACTATAATCTGAAAAAATATTTATATAACCTTTGTATTAACTACATACATATATCAATGTTGGTTGCACAGGTCGTACCCCACAGTTGAATGCCATATATCCAAATCGGTTTTATGATTGTACGAGTATAACAGAACTTTGTTGTCTAGGCTAAATTAAGAATTTTCATACAAAAAAAATTTGTTCCTCCCAATATCAACTAGAAAACAGATTTAATACAGATGTGATGAGGGCATAAAACGCTACGTGGTATTCAACTTATTCTTCAAAAACACTAAAACAGGATGTGGGAAGATAGCAGAGAGGTGACCCCCACTTTTCATAATAACATAAAAAATAGAAGAATGTTAAATTTGATTGGCATCTTTCGAGCGCGTCGCGATATATGTGACTTCACCTAAAAGTGTCATTAGAGTCTTCTCTTACTATCTCGGGAGTAAAATTTAATATCTCTGTCGTATTTAGTTATTGATTTATTGCGCTTTTAGTAGCTCTTAACAGTACTGATATGTGGAGAGTGAGAGGGGTTATCTTCCGATTTCATCCATTTTCACATTACCGGTAGGAGTTCTTATAATATTTGCGCTAGGCAAATTTAATTGTGGTAGTTAAACTTATAAGATGTCGAGACCACACCCAATTTAAAAAAATCCCGCGGTACCCAATGCTACTGCGATCCCAAATAAGAGTTTTATATCTTGATTTAGTGCTTAGTTATGATACTTAATATGTTTTCGGTTAAAGGCGACATTATCATACTTTCTAGCAACATGGTACAAAAGTATAAATATACTATACCCACTAAAAAGTGCAATACACCAAAAAACTATTTTAAAATCTTTTATGCACTTGGAACATGTTGCACAGAAGATAATAATTGTGTTCACTAACGGTTGATTACCACGCTTAGCTTACCCAGCGCATTCCAATAATGAGTATAAGATTTGCACACTTGCTATTGATGACCCTCCCGTCCAATGTGTGAAAGCCCTCATTCTGTACTTTCAGTGCAGTATATTGGACTTTGAAACCGCCATGTAACTAGCCAGACTGCTGTCTCTTCCCCATGCAGTCGATTAATAAAAAGACAGCCAGTTCTACGTTAATTGAATTGACCCGAATTGTATCCCGCCAAGGACTTTTATTTCGGTGATTTAGCCCGGTTAAGATTAGTTAGTTTTACGTTAGGATTGTCATCACTGAAACAACTCCTAGCAGTAGGGTTGCCCCGCATCCTCTATCCCGTGCTGGCATTGATTCTAACTCACCACGAATAAATTTTCTGCTGCATTTACGCAAAAAAGCCCCATCCATCCATCAGGCCTTAAGGCACATAGGTAGTCAATCCCACCACAGCCGGTTCTACGCACCGGAATAAACGGCCAGAATCATTTTATCGGTGAGTATAATTAAAAACACATAAGTAGGTAGTGGACCACAAGTTCTGTGGCCCCATGCTGCCATCGCACTACTCCAACATTATCCACGGCTGATCGCACTGCGCCGCCACTCTCATCAAGTGTCCAACAAAGGATCTCTACGGTTCCAAGCAGATCAAACAATCAGTAGTAACGGGATTGCCCAGATGGAATAAACATGCTAATGCACCTAGGCTCGTCGGGAGTAAGTTTCTAAACAAACTCAACTTGTCGCTCTTCACTCTTTAAATACCCGATCTGGGGTAAAACTAAGGAGCAGTCCTTAAACCTGGAAACCCGCTAACAAAGGGGGTCTTATCTTTCGATAACTCTGTTTTCCTTAGTAGTGAAGCCTTCCTACTCCCGATGTTCCGCCACGAAAGCCACCCTGTGAGAGAACAATCCTCGAAGCGTTGGCTTTGTCAAAAGCTTTTGACACAAGCAACCAAAGGACGCTACTCTGCGAATGGTAAGCACCTTGTCGTGGTGCAAGAGCTTAACTGCAATGCATTTTCGGCATCTCCCTACCTTCAAGAGCCATGCTGCTTGGCATCTCTCCTGGAAGTTGGCAGAAGCTGCCTGTGCGTGGCGACCAAGAGCTACCACCTCCTAATCCAGAGTGTTATGCGACTTCCGTGCCTATTAGATAATTTGCAGTCAGGAGGTTAATTCGGTTGTATTCAAACGGAACCCTCCCAACAATGGGCCCCCTTTAGAAACGTAGACCCGAAAGCTCACTAATATGTCAATAAAGTTAGATATTTGAAGTTAAAACTGAATGTAATGATTTTTGAAAATAGAATCAGTAACTGACCTTTCAGATAGTGAACTGTTAAGCCAAGATAGCTTTTCATTGTGTGTTGGTGAGTCCAGATATCAGTAGTAAGACACACAGATTCAGTCTGTCGCAGTTCAAGTTTTATTTTATTCGACAAATCTTGATATTTACGACTCATAGCATTAGTTATAGTTGGCTCACAGGGTATGTGATACAACGGTTGTAGTGTTTTAATAAATTTTCTGAATCCTGGTCTTTCTGTGGTACACAGAGGCATATTATCAACTGCGATCATTCGTAAAAGAGCTGTGGTAGCTTGATCATGTCTATGTCCACCAGTTAGGAAACAATGAAAATGCATGATAGAAGAAATTAATAAGATTGACTTTGTTTCCTAATTTAAGTCACTACTACCTGAAAAAGAATTAGCATTGTTCATACAACGATCCTTGGACATGAGATTGTACTGTGGTATTTTATTGAACAGATGATTTAGTTTGAGGTACCAAAGCAACCGATGGAACAGATGATTCGACAGCGACTAAAGCCTAAGAACAAACAAAAAAAATTAAATTGTCTGTGGAGAGGAATAGTTTATGCACAAACTTTAAAAAGTTCTTTAAAAGCACTTACTTTTTTAGGCTGAACTTCGAAATCATTGTGACTGTCATTCAATCTTTTCCGAGTTTGTTTTTCATTTATTGACGGAGGAGCAATCTTGTGAGCACATTGTAAGTGCTTCATCATTGTTGATGTGCTTTTATTAAACAAAAACTCTTTATCACATAAATTACACTTAACTTTACTGCCATTGTTAACTTTTGTGCAACAGGCCCATACCAAACTGGGAGCCATGATAAAGAATTATTCAATACTATATACTTTTAAATATTATATACCGTATATCAAAAAGTTAATATATCAATTAAACAATGATTGTTATGATTAATTTTAAAGTTGGAATATTAATACGCATGAATTAGACTTAAGTCGCCTTATTTGAAATGTCAAGGATACCGGCGACAATATAAACATAATAATGTCATAGACCAATCAGAATATCAGAAAGAGGCTATTTATAAAGAAACGCTTCGATTGGTACTTTCTATAGTGCTTTTAAAAGTAAAACGAGAAGTAAAAATTTTACCAACTATATTACCATCAGATACTGAGTACAGTGGGGAAAAATTAATGCCTATAGGATAGTGTATGTTTTCATGAGTACAGTAGGAAGCTGTATAAAGTTACGTAGGTTCTCTTTCTTGCTCTTATAAGTATTTTGCGATAAAATTGAAACAACTATAGTTACTTGGTGCAGGTCTTATCTTAATTCCGTCAATTGTCGAAGTCATCGAGTAAAAGTCGATTTAAATCGATTCAAGACAGGCTTGAATCGATCATAAAAAGTCGATCATTTCTATTAAAAGATCGATTTTTGACTAAAGTCAGAGTCGACTTTCCTATCCCTATTTTTAATAAACTCTTATAAGTATTTTGCGATAAAATTGAAACAACTATAGTTACTTGGTGCAGGTCTTATCTTAATTCCGTCAATTGTCGAAGTCATCGAGTAAAAGTCGATTTTAATCGATTCAAGACAGGCTTGAATTGATCCTAAAAAGTCGATCATTTCTATTAAAAGATCGATTTTTGACTAAAGTCAGAGTCGACTTTCCTATCCCTATTTTTAATAAACTAACAAAAGCTAATTAAATATCAAAATGAATTCATGTTTGTTTTTTTTTTATTTGAGCTCTAGTGAAAGTAAAGGGCATCAAAAAATAGTGCGGAGGTAGCTAGGAGATCGTAGCAATAGCGTAAGTATAAAAACAAAATTATGAATCCTCATTAATAAAATTTTCTTTGTAGATGTGTCGTTGAACAAAGCATTGAAATCTTAAAAAGACGGTGGAGTATTTGAAGATATGATAAGAGGGGAAGGTATTACCCCACAAAAGTGGAAGATTTGCTAAAATTTGTGAGGCATTACATAACATCTGCATAAAATTTACAATTAGTTACGACTCTCAAAAATTCGTATCACACACAAAAAATGGACAACGGGGTAGCGAACCGCTTCACCGCAATCGACCAAATAAATAATTTTAAATCAAAAATGTATATATCCTTATCCTTGTAAATAATTTAATTTTTATTGGCAACTAAAATACAAAAATTTTATCACATAAATAATTTTTATTTTTTAATTTTTAATGAGATATTCCATTCATTGGTTTCTTGTTTAAGTTCTTTATTCCTAAAAAAATAAAAAAAACTTAAAATTTAAAAAAAAATTTACTCACATTTCCATAAATTTGTATATTACGATTGGTAGTTACGTAGGTTTATATAGGTAGGATACGTTTATATACTCGTTCACGTGTGTCATCTTGCTAGATTACGATAGAAGCGTTACGATCACGTATATAAGCGTTACGGTCACGTATGTCATAATACGAAATACAGACTTTTCCGTGACGAGTGATACGTTCACGGATGTAACGATTCGGCCCCTGTTTGATAGAAGCGGAAACACCTCCTAAGAATCTCAGGTGGTATTTCCTCGACTACGTCGACGACATTGACCAACCTTCGGACGCAACTCACTTCAGACGCACACTGACAGCCCTTTACAGTGGACCTATTAACACCTTAACCGACTACCCCTCAGTGAATAACGCACTTCACAACACAACTTGCCACGCGAATTGGTAGTGACCCTTGCGAAACTTCGTTTTAGATACTACAGTTAAACTCCTACTTATCCAGAATCGACGCCAACGTACCAAATATATGTAAGCATGCAAGGAGCATAACAATGACCTTTTTGAATGTCTAACGCACCCTACTCAACTAATACCCTTCTTCCTATGGTCTGACCCCGTCGAAACAGCTCGTTTCCCGGACCTACCATTAGATGACTTCGAAAATAATCAACACCAAATTTACCACCCAGCGGGGATTATTCACAGATTATCTCCTGCTTAAGCTCGGAAATGTTCCGGTCGTATCAACTATTATTACAAAAACAATACTTTAGCACTTTGTTTGCAGAAGTATTGTGCATTTCGAAGAAAAAATCGAGAGATACTGCCCAAAGTAAAGACATAGGACCATAAATTAGACATAGAACCAACTTAAAAATTTAATGTATAGAACAAAATGAACTTATTAAAAACTAAAACTTTGAATATTCCAATATTAATTTACAGTATTATTTCATTCTTGAAATTTCTAGACAATTCTTTGTGCGGCAAAACGATGCTATTCAATAAAATTTTCTCAGACGGCACTTGTACAAAACATCCTAAAAAGAGAAAATTATTAAAAATTATCTATATACATATGTACATATATTAGCAATATTAAAGATGAGAAACAAATTATTTACGTCTCAATAGCTTATTTATATAAATGCACGATATTTTACTAAAAATTTTGTAGAAAATAATGATTCTTACCCAATATCGTAATTGAGGGATTAAGTTTACCCTCTTTGTTGAATAGCGGTGGATTTTCCATTTTGGCAAATGGCTTATTCGGATCTGGATCAGACGGAGTACCTTCTACTCTTGACCACTGCCCAATTATGGATCCCCTACCCACTTAAAAATTAATATATATTATTAATTGATATTAATTTGATAAGAACTGTTTAACATACCAATTGAGTGCAATACCAATGTATGATCTTTTATGACTGCATTTTCAAGTATAATAGATTCTCGAATTCGAACGCCTGGCCCAACGGTAACTCCTGGTCCAATAGAAACATTTGGTCCCAGCTAATTTAACGCAAATTTATTATTAATGATAGAAAAATACGTTTGAACTAACCGTTGCACTGAAATGAACTGTGGCACTTGGATGAATATAAACATCGGGGAAAATAGTACACATCAAATTAGAGTCCTGTTCACTTAGCTTCGTTCCAGCGTTAGCCAGCCTTTCTGGGTGTGTATTTTTGTAAAGTTCTACAATAAGTGTTATTGAAAATTACTAAGCTCTCAACCATTTATTTTTAGAGCAAATAAATACCCAAAAAATGGCGATTAGCGTAAATGGCTGAACCAGCGGTTTTTAGTTGGGACCACCAATTCGGTACTGGGATTGCGTAGAGTTTATTGGTACCAGCAAGTGGCGTTAAAACTTCCTGTTCCCATTGTATATGTCCTTGATCTTTGCCATTGGCGCCATTAATTAAACTATAATTTGTGTACTCCTGACTCTTTGAATAGAATACTTCGGCTAAATGAGCAAATATATCCGTGGAACATACGTACACACCACAATTAATAAATGTAGAAACATATGAGCTTGGCTTTTCAACATAATGCGACACTACACCGCTGTTACGATCAAATACTAGGCATCCATAATGCAGCGATTGCTGTCGCGTCGCCTCAGTGCTCATAATGGTCACGAGAGCCGTATCAGCATGCTGCTTATGGAATGAATATAAATCTTGCAAAGGAAAATCAGCGCACACATCACCATTTAAAATGAAAAATGCACAAGGATTTCCGGATCGAATTTGATCGCGAAAGTGGTACATGCCGCCTGCAGTGCCTAACGAGGTAAATTCCTGTAAATATCTGGAAAATACGCAATTATTGAATACAAATGCAAATATTTCAAAATGTTTTCGTTACTACCTAATATTAATATTATATAAATTTTGCATATCACTGACAAAAGTTTCCATTTGAACTTGGGGATAATACCCAATAATAAGAATTTCTTTCAATTCCGGTAAACGTAGGCAGGCTTCAATATGATGCTGTATAATCGGTCGACCGGCTACTGGAAACAAAGGCTTCGGTGTGTCCAAAGAAAGTGGACGGAAGCGAGTACCTTAAATCAAATAAATCGTTTACTTTTTGAGAGTTTGAAATAAATGATTCACCTTTTTGTGGGCCTCCAACAAGGATCACAGCTTTCAACATTGCAAAACTTTATTCGTAACAGATGTACTTCTTATCAATAAAACAGCTACGTGTTGTCTGCCCACTTATTGCTATTCCAGGGTTACCATTTCGTCCGAAATGTTTTATCAGCGCGAAGTAGCTGAATTTGTTTACGTGTGATAAAACCGAAAAAAAATAAATTTGTACATATAATATATGTATGTATATTTACTTTATTTCAAAGTTTACACTTAGATTATACAGTACAAGACTTGTTAACAAAAGAAATATCTACGTTGATTGTAAAATTATTTCTAAGATATTTAATATTTGTCATGAAACGCAGCTAATAACTTTTTGAATTGAACGTACCCAACAATTGAATTGGCAGCTGGTGTCAAATAGTCACCAACATATGTAATTTTAAGCTTTTTGCATACAACTTTTGGTGTCAAAATCCATCAACATCGATATAGAAATTAAAACAAATACAATTGTGCAAAGTTAAATCGATTTCGTGAACAGCCCGGAGCAACTATAAGGAAGGGTTTTAAAAGCGTTAATGAAGTATTTTTGTATGTATTGTAGTATTTTTTTTAATTCGAAGAATCTCGTTTGTCTACTTACACTTTACATATTAAAAATTTAATTCACAGGGGATGAACATAGAGCTGGCTTCTCCCGAGACGATGGTGTGCGAAACATTACGTGCCGCCACCGACCCTAATCATGAGGTGGTTCTTAAGGCTGAAGCTCAGTTGGCAGAATGGGAAACGCAGCCAGGATTTTTTTCTACCCTGGCACGTTTTGCCATGCATAGTGGCAATGATATCGAGCAACATCAATTTCATATTGACTTGAATGTGCGATGGATGGCAGCAGTTTATTTAAAGAACGGCATAAATAAGTATTGGAGGCGAAATGCTCGAAATGAACTGCCTAATGAAGAGAAACAACAAATTCGTCAGGTGTTATTGAAAAACTTTAGTACGGAACCAGTACCACAAGTGGCTTTACAAATTGCCGTGCTTATTGCACGCATAGCCCGCATTGATTGTCCTCGTGACTGGCCAGAGTTAATACCTCAGTTAGTTAAACAGTTACAAATTTGTGCACAAAGTGATGGTGATGCTGGAGAACAACAGCGAGTCTTACTTGTTCTTCATCATGTGATAAAAGCACTGGCATCTCGACGCATGATGGCAGAAAAACGAGTTTTTGAAGAACTAGCGGGGAATTTATTCGTATACATGCAAGAATTATGGGATGCTTTTACAACACTTTTCTTTCATCAACTCGAAACGGCATCTATAAATGCAATATCAACTTTAGAACGTGCACTTTTATCGATGCGAATTTTACGAAAACTTACAATATATGGTTTTCCGAAGCCCTTTAAGGTCGAATGTTGCATGCACTTTCTAGAACAGCTATTTACGCGACTTAAGCAATGCTTAGAGTGTCGCTATGAATTACAACATCTTGGAGCTGAAGAACAATTAATAAGACTAATTGAAAAGTTTATATTGAAACAAATGAAGACGTTAACTGAATTTCAAGATATGCACTCCAGTTCATTTGCGCGTTTTGTTCCTGTTGCACTAGAGTTTAGCTTTGAACATGTCTTCCATGAAGGTGCGCGTTTAATATTTACTGACAATGTCATAAACTTCAGCAACTTTGCAATTCATTGCATCAATCTTATGAAAGGGATAATGATGTGTAATGCTTATGCAAATTCAGTAACTACTGGTGAACATCTAGCAGCTGAACAGGACGCAGCTATACATATAGCATTATCAGATTTTTTCACAAACGAGCGCTTATGTTATATTTCCGATAAAGTTATAACTCATTATTTCTTGTTAACCCAAAATGAGCTAGATCAATGGATGGAAGATCCAGAGGGCTTCGCTCAAGATGATGGCGGGGAGAGCTGGAAGTATGCTCTTCGTCCATGCATTGAATCATTTTTTCTAACATGTTTCAGTCAATACCAGTCTCAAATGACGTCTGAGGTTGTAAAGTATATACGAAAAGCTCAGCAAATCGAATTAACCCCCGCATCTGATCTTAAAGATATGCTTCAGAAAGATGCCATATATAATGCTGCAGGATTAGCTTCGTTTCACTTTTTCAATGACATCGACTTTGACTCTTGGTTTAGTAATCAACTATTGGGGGAGTTGCGGATTGAAAGCGATAATTTTCGAATTCTTCGCAGAAGAATTATTTGGTTAGTAGCGGAATGGGCGGCCGTTAAATTTTCACGAAACTTACGTCCTTTGGCTTACGAAGCATGCCTGCATTTACTTCGTCCAACTGAAGATATGTCTATACGACTTGCAGCTTCTCGTACACTTTCTACCTTAATTGGAGACTTTGAATTTGCACCCGAGCATTTCCTACCTTATTTAGAACCTTGTTTTAATGCACTTTTCGTACTCCTGGGAGAAGCTAGAGAATGTGACACGAAAATGAATGTGTTGACAATAATGTCGTGTATTGTAGAAAAAATGAGTGACAACATTGAACTGCAGGCTGACAATCTAATATCGTATTTGCCACTTTTGTGGAAGGAAAGCGAGGACTTCAATATGTTAAGATGTGCTATCATATGCACATTACAGCAATTAGCAAAAGCATTGCGTGATATACCGGAATCTATGAAGCCATTCCTCTACAACGTTATACAGCTCAGCACTGATCTTCAGGTAATACTTAAAATTATCAAATTCAATTAACTGCAATTGTATTCTGTATATCAAGATTAATGCTAAACACTGATATTTTTGTAAGAGTAATTTAAGAAAAAAGCGATTTGAGCATAATGTAGCGATATATGTAGGTAATGAGTAATAATTCCTATTTCTTTCTTTAAATGGTTTTTGTGTTGCTTAATGAAAACTCAATCCTAATTGTTTAAAATAAAAAATATAACATGGGACATTTATGAATAACGCCGATGGAACTAGCTAAAAAATTTTATTTACAAAAAATTGCAGTTCTTCTAAAGGGGTATTAGATTGTCTTAAATCAAAAATTAACCTAGGAACATGCAGCCTAAAAGGATAAACGAATAAGATTTCAAAATATAATTGGAATTTAAGATTTCAAAAGTTTCATAATAATATTAGCGCTGTGGCAATCAGAAGATGTCAATCTAAAAGACATCGGCTTAAAATTGTTTTATTTTCAGCCTGTGACTTTAGAATAACAGATTGGTCGTTGCGTATAAACTCGAAGATTTCAAAATTAAAATATGCCTCAGTTTTTGCTAAGACCAAAAAGATGTATTTTAATAATATTATAATTAGCTACATTACAGCAGGCAAGCTCAAATATATGGTAAAAATAGAGTTTGAATGTAATGTATGAAGAATAAAAGTACAAATATCATCGATATTTCCATATTCGGCATAAACTTTTTTTTTTTTAATTTAGAACATCCATAGTGATATAATGTTTTTAGGGTATAAACATAAGTGACTTGTTTAATTATCACAATATTCCCATTATCGAGTTATTTCACCAATTTATTCAATTAAAGATTTTTTTTCTTTGGTTGAGACGTTTATTGTTAAAAGTGGATATATTTTTAATGATTAATATTTTTGTTATGTTATTTGTAATTCCCTTTTCTTGTTTTTTTTTTTTTAGGAGCTATCATACATATACCTCATGGAGGAAGGTTTGGCGCTTTGGGTTGCCGTTGTAGAGAATTCGACAGTTATGTCTGCAGAACTACTAGATTTATGCAAAAACCTTCTGCCTATCATTGAAATGTCCTCGGAAAATTTGCGAATAGTTTTGATTCTCATTCAAGCATATATACTCTTGGATGCACATTCATTTCTTGAACGCTATGGAAAGGAATTCGTCCAGTTCTGTGCGCGAATGTTCGATGATTTGCGGCCAGAAGGCATTACATTGATGCTTAAAGTGTTCGAAACTTGTTTAAAGTCAGATGCAAATTATGGATTGGAATTGGTACGACCCGCCTTGCCTTATATTTTTAAGCAAGTGTACCTGGACAAAGAATTTCCTATTTTGATGTCAATGTATTTGATGATGGTTGCAAGAGTATTGCTTATTAGTCAATCGGTTTTCACTGCAGTTTTGCAAGAATTACAGTTGCCTAATGCTTTAGAGACTATACTAGACGTGTGGATACGTAAAATGCCTTTGGTAACGGAAGTAGAAAAACGAAAGCTTTTTGCGCTATCCTTCGCATCGATCTTTACTAATAATTCAATATTAATAGATCGGTTTCCAGCAATTATGCAAAATATTGGAGACACACTTATGGATGTGATGCGCGAAGAAGATAGTGAAGTTGACAATATCAACAGTTCTGATATCGTTGTAAATACACCGCCATGTCCAGCTGGCGAGAAGGAAATCAAATTCTGCGACTCTTTAGTTTTTCTCGATGAACATGACTTGGATACAAGCAATTATTGTATAATGGACGATTTTGACTATAAGACTTATCATTATGATCGCTGTAGACAGCTATCTCTTAAAGATCCAGTACATAAAATTGTACTCACAGAATATTTGGAATGGCAATTAAATACACTGCGAATGCAAATGGGGGAAGAAGCTTACAAACAACTCATGCAATCTGTGTATTCTGGTGTATTGGAGAAGATCGGAAAATTTATAAAACTGAATTTAAATTTTCAATCTAACTAGCTGAAAATATGATATATTTTATGCAATAATACACACATACATATGTACGAATAGCCTTTAACCCAAAGCGAAACGAAGCGAGTCACTAATTTTCTACTTCAATTATAAGATATGACAGTATGAGCTTTTTTGCCTCTACTGCCATTTACGTATCCGTAACGTAAAATAAAATAATTTAACTTGAACAAACTTTTGGTTATTTTTACAATAAAATATTTTTATAGTTTAACTAAAGTTCGTAAACATGAACAAAAATGAACAAAAATACTATATAATTTAAAATTTTTTGTTTTATTTAACGAAGCAAGGAATAAAATAAAAGTTTAATTAAACGCAAAACGGCTTTGAAGTTATTATTAAAGACCTTCATATATTTTGTCTCAATGCAAGTTAATAAATGACATGCATCTACCCCCAAAAAATGCTACATACATATCTACATACACACATATGTAAGTATGAATACATATACATATTTCTAGCATTCACCATGGAGATGTATAATGATTGTTTTGTATACTACTTTCTTGCAATTATTACAGTAGAAATGAAATGCCAGTCAGTGAAGACAATTTAATGTACTAGATAAATTTCTTAATAAATATGACTTCGGTACAAAACGAAATTCAACGCAAACATTTAATCGTTACGGATCTTGACCTCTCTGACTGTCAGCAAATGCAAGAAGTAAAAAACTGTCATGATTCAAATAACAAAGTTCACAAAAAACGTTACTCGGAAAAACAGGTGCATACTTTTTCGGGCAACTTTAATCGACGTTCTCGATCTGCTGAAAATCGTTCTGAGGAACATGAACCCAATATTAAACAAAGCATCCGCATTAACAGTTACTTCAATGAAGTGGTAATATCTAATAACACAACTGTTCAATATTTTCAAATAAAGTGGAATGAGTTTTCTATTTTCCTTACAGTTGCAATCCAAAGACAAACAAATGGAAAAATTGTTGCAACGTTTAGCCACCTTACACAAATTTAATGAACAATTTGATGTACAAAACAAAGAGCTTCGTTCGCATATTCATATCCTGGAGGATCGTATAGAGAGCTTGCAGTTCGAAGTTGCAAATTGTAGTCATTGTCAGGAACTAATGCAACAACGAGATAAATGTTTGACTGAAAATCAGACATTAGCGTCTGATGTATCGATGATGAAGACTCTTGTATATCGCCTTAATGTACAAATTGAAAATTATCAGGATCGTTTGCGCCTTTCTAAAGACGTTACAAACAATACAAATAACACAAGTTCGGATGATGTTGTTCCACATTCGTCTTCTAAATCAACGTGGGAAGAGAGTGATGTACGAACACATTCACTTGCGCCGTTGCTACATTCGTATGACGAAATGATTCGGGATAAAGAACACTTAATACAACAATATAAACAGGAATTTGAACATTTCACAGGGGAACTGAAAAAGGCACTCGAAGAAAATAATAGTCTATTGCTACAAAACGAAAGCTTTCGTCGAGAGGTTAGTTCTTGGCGGGAAGAACGTACCCGATTGCAGGCACAAATCGATGTCTGCCGCGCAAAAGTTGAAGCTCAAACAAGAAAATCGGACTTGGCCAAAGAAAAGTTAATGGAAGTAATGCATTGTTATGAGCAAAAAATGCAGTCTCTGGTTTTAGACCTGGAACATTTACAAGCGGCTTATACACGCTGCAAGAATGAGCTATTGTCGCTCAAAAGTTTCAAGCCGCATGCCACTGATGGCATGGAGCACGATTTACAAGAGTGTAAAGCACTTTTAGAACAGTTGAAAGAGCAGTACAAGAACGAGAAACATATGCTCTTGAAATCTGTTGAAGAGCTTCAATCGCAACATGTAGAAGATAATAGAAAAATTTCTGAAATGATAATAAAAAATGAAACGTTAGAGAAGAGACTGGAAGAGCAGCGCACTGCAATAGAAGAGTTTCAAAATAGTGTAATTTCTTTTCAGCGAACTACCGAAAAAATCAAGCGCTCTAGAGATCGGTTGAAGGCGCGGTTGCGAATTGCATTGCAATGGACCCAAAAAATGGAGGAAGGACAAGTAAATATACAAAATACTTGGGACGCTTTAAAACGTCTTGAAACCATTGTAAAGCATAAAGAGTCACAAGTGCGTGGCCTGCATGCCCGTCATCTGCAAGAGATCGAAAAAATGCAAAAGAAACTATCCCAAAAAGAGGAGACTATACGAACTATACTTAAAGGAAAACTTGTAATCGGCGAAAATCGGTAGATAATAGATGATAGATAGTTATTGCAAGCGAACGAATTGATATATAGCCATCGACAAATTTACTCAAACGATATTTGAAAATGTTATTCACACTAATTAAGCTTACAATAAATTTTCCACTATATAAATATCTACGTCCTTGTAAAAGATATACAAATAATGAATGTTTGCTCAATGAAAACGTTAGATACTGAATAAGAGGCAGTCAGAGGCTAGTGTAATTTTAAGGTTTATACTCTCGCAACATGTTACAACAAAGGAAACGTTAGTTTTGTACACCCAACGGTTATTATATACTATATATATACATAATTGATTAAATATTCAAATACTCAGGTGGCTTTATCTAATGCAACGAATTTCGATCATCTGGAAGACGTTTTGCACATCATCTCAACACATACTATTAATTAAATATATCTTCGATAGAACTTATGTCGGACACATAACCTTGTGTCTTATTGTGGAGCTTAAACGTATAGACGGACAGACAGACAATCACTCGGATTTCAACTCATCTCGCCATCTTATTCATTTATATGTATATGTATGTATATATGAGTATAACTCGATATCTCTCTGGATTACTTTTATATGATACAAACAACCGTTAGGTGAACAAAACTGTTATACTCTGTAGCAACATTTCTTAAGAGTATAAAAATAACTCATATCAGCATATGTATTCTGCTGGAATGAAGCCTTAATATCTTTCACATCACAGCTGCATTTCTCCTAGCAACTATTGTATATACAATGTATAGCAACATATAAACTAAATCAGAAACCGTAACCGGTCAACGGATTGCAACCAACGGAAAAAGATTAGCTAATTCTTTCTAATCACGAAAAAAGATCTTTTAGATCTATTTTAGTTAGATATTTAACTGAATTTTAATCGATCAGTTTGTATAGCAGCTACATATGTATGTATATGATCGATCTGAATAGTATGTTCGGAGAATTTAGCGTTGGCTTGGAGAACAATCCATACCAAATGAAAATATATTGTCTAATAAAAAAAGTTGTCCATACAAGAACTGAAATTTTAATGATCAGTTTGTATGACCGCATTTTCCTAGGCGGTCCGATGACGACCACCCAAACAAAAGAAGATAATTTTGGCGAGAAAAAGGCATATGTACATATGTAAAATTTCATTTCAATACCTTAAAAACAGAGGAACTTCGCGTATATGCAGACAGACAGACGGGCATACCTAAATCGATTCAGCTCATCACGATGATGATTGATATATGAAGTTTCCGACGTTTCCTTCTGGCTGTTACAAACTTCGTGGCAAACTTTATATACCCTCTTCAGGGTATAAAAAAAAACTATTTAATGAAAATAATCAAACGTAACTCTCAAGAAAATATACGAAATATACGACGCCACTTGTTCATACTTTACATTTTTCATATGTATGTATATCTTAATATATAAAAATCACGTGTCACATTGTTTGTTTGCGATGGACTCTTAAACTACTGAACCGATTTTAATGAAATTTTTAACACTGTGTGCAGTTTGGTCCAACTTGAAAGATAGGATAGTTTATAACTCTCCTTATAGTCGCATTATTTATTTATTGCAAATTATTTGTTTATTATTAGCAAAGAGCTATCCACCAGTTGGTGGCGCTAAGAGCGGTATTGAGTGCGGTATGTTACAGTAGATGGCGCTACAAACATTAAAAACATTAAATGAAAATGCGTTGTTTGAAGTTTATATTATTTGAGGTAAAGTTATACGAGTCTATGACTTCCAAAAAAAAATAAAAATTGGGCGGGGCGAAGTTCGCCGGGTCAGCTAGTAATATATAAAAGTCATAACGGGTGATTTTTTTGAGGTTAGGATTTTCATGCATTAGTATTTGACAGATCACGTGGGATTTCAGACATGGTGTCAAAGAGAAAGATGCTCAGTATGCTTTGACATTTCATCATGAATAGACTTACTAACGAGCAACGCTTGCAAATCATTGAATTTTATTACCAAAATCAGTGTTCGGTTCGAAATGTGTTTCGCGCTCTATTTTGTTCAGCGATGAGGCTCATTTCTGGTTGAATGGCTACGTAAATAAGCAAAATTGCCGCATTTGGGGTGAAGAGCAACCAGAAGCCGTTCAAAAACTGCCCATGCATCCCGAAAAATGCACTGTTTGGTGTGGTTTGTACGCTGGTGGAATCATTGGACCGTATTTTTTCAAAGATGCTGTTGGACGCAACGTTACGGTGAATGGCGATCGCTATCGTTCGATGCTAACAAACTTTTGTTGCCAAAAATGGAAGAACTGAACTTGGTTGACATGTGGTTTCAACAAGATGGCGCTACATGCCACACAGCTCGCGATTCTATGGCCATTTTGAGGGAAAACTTCGGACAACAATTCATCTCAAGAAATGGACCCGTAAGTTGGCCACCAAGATCATGCGATTTAACGCCTTTAGACTATTTTTTGTGGGGCTACGTCAAGTCTAAAGTCTACAGAAATAAGCCAGCAACTATTCCAGCTTTGGAAGACAACATTTCCGAAGAAATTCGGGCTATTCCGGCCGAAATGCTCGAAAAAGTTGCCCAAAATTGGACTTTCCGAATGGACCACCTAAGACGCAGCCGCGGTCAACATTTAAATGAAATTATCTTCAAAAAGTAAATGTCATGAACCAATCTAACGTTTCAAATAAAGAACCGATGAGATTTTGCAAATTTTATGCGTTTTTTTTTAAAAAAAAGTTATCAAGCTCTTAAAAAATCACCCTTTAGTTTCACTTTAGCGTTAACTAATACAAGCTATAAAAAAACAGGAGTATTATTAATTTTTGTAATAGTAGCTCCTAGTGGTTGTTGTTGTTATGCGTTGATTGCGAGTATTCCGTTGATTTGCACACAAAATATCACATATTTATGTATGTATCTCCTTTTGATCAGACACGACACTAGTTTACTTGAGAAACAATTTAATTATAAGGGGGAATTTAATTAGTTTTTATTTATGTATTCCCTTCAATCTGCGCCAACTACCGTGGGATTAGCCTCCTCAACATGATATTGATATCATCGGCCTCAACACCCGCGCCGTTAGTTCTGCTTTCTCCAGACTGAACAAAGAAGCAACGCAAATGGGTCTGGCAGTGAACGAGGGCAAGACGAAATATCTCCTGTTATCAAACAAACAGTCGTCGCACTCGCGACTGGCTCTCACGTTACTGTTGACAATCATAACTTTGAAGTTGTAGATAATTTCGTCTATTTAAGGACCAGCATTAACCACCACCAACAATGTCAACTTGGAAATCCAACGCAGGATTACTCTTGCCAACAGGTGGTACTTCGGACTGAGCAGGCAATTTAAAAGTAAAGTCTCAGAATTCCCGTCCTGCTATATGGTGCAGAGGCTTGGACGATGACAACAACCGATGCGTCGACGTTGCGAGTTTTCGAGAGAAAGGTTCTGCGAAAGATTTACCGCCTTTTACATACATACATACATATGTACATATCCATTTTTGAACATTGTAAAATATTAGAAATATCATTTCCACACAGTGGATTGACAGAAATGTACGCAAAAAAACTAAGCTTTTGGCAAAAAAAAGTGCTCTTAAAACTATACCACTGGAATCAATTGAAAATGATAAAATGGCTGTGTTTGATTTTTCAAAATTAAAATCACGAAAATATTTGAATAATTAACTATTTTATTTTACTACTAATTTTAAGAAACTTTTAATAATTATGGTCTTTATTACGATTTTATCTCAATTGCATTTTGTTTAAGGTTTTGCTATTCGGTATTATCTATATCAAATCAACTCGTAAAAAAATTCAGTTTCAGTGTTGTCAAACTTTTGTATCCACTACATGTGACGTGCATATCTTTTTGGTATATACATAAATAGCCAACCAGAAGAACCTTATTTTAGGTACGTGGGAAAATGGGGTAGTATTGAACGGATTTTATTTATTTTTGGTATTACTACTTAATATTAACAAAACACGTTTCATAAAATATTTTGAAAATCTTGATATGATGCACCGCAATTAAAGAAACATGCTTATTTAATTTTACTAAGACAGCTCACATATTCGCCGATATACGCACTATTCAAACAAAGTTTTATCCCGATATATTATTGATTTGTATTCTGGATAGTGAAAAAAACAGATGGAATTTAAAATTGCGTTTTGTGGAAGATATACATAGTCCAATTTTTGTTATCATACTCTGACTTATTTAATTAAAAATATAATATAATATATATAATATACAATATAACGATTTTATATATTGCTTTGTCGTTATATGGAGAATAACCCGTCATAATCCGATTTCATTCATTTTGCACTTTTATAGGGGGTGCTGTAAAAATATGTGTGCTGAGTATGTTATTGATTAACTTAAGTGGTTTGTGTAATGTTTTCCAAAATATTTTAAACCATAAATACCCTTCTCAAATGCAGTCTGTATTACCAAACAACAGTCTTGCATCTTTTTGTGGAGCTTATTTATGGCACTTTATAGGTTTTCAATTAATTACATTTGTGGGCAATGGTCCAATCGCTCCCATCTGCAACTTTCCTTGTGTGCCAAGGAATATAAGTATGTACAAAGTTTAATCAAGATATCGCTTACACAGACGGACAGACAGATAGTTATCCATACCTACCTATTTATAAAGTATGCCAATTAACTGATTATATTTAGAAGTTTGCACACAAACTTATACCATTTATTTAAATTTTAATATTATTTTGTACATTAGTCAACATTTAACAGTCATAAAGCGTCTATACTCTTAAAGAAAATGCATTTAAAATATATATAAATGTACATGTACACTAAGTACCTTATATTATATAACAGCTCAAATATGCATATATAGAAATATAATGTTTGTATAAGTGTGTATATGTATGTATATTTTGATAAGATTGGAAGATAGTCTTTAACACTGTTTAAGTCAACGCCATAGCTACCAAAAATTTTGTTTATATCATATATTGTATTCAGTAAAAGAAATTGACAATATAATAAGTACATATTCTATACGTACTTATGAATCCACTTTCATCGACATATCATTGAGAATTTGAAAAAATTAATATCATTTGATACAGTCTAAAAAAATAATTTTGTAAAATTTCCGTATTCAACAAAGGAAGATGCAATTTTAACTGAAATTGACGATCGCTGGGAAAGCAATTAAACTTCTTCGATCGTATTTCCACCATTAAAAAGTTTCTAAAAAAATATCAAATTGGAGTCAGCTAAAACAAACATGTGGTGCCAACTCCTTAAATGCAATGGAGCAGAAGGCAAGTATTAAAGTATTAAGTCAGTAAATGTTACTAATAAACAAAATACAACATGGAGGACTTTATTTAACAATATATAATCTAATTCAACATGTTTGACCGTTTTCAAAGAATCATAACCTCTTGTACAATTTTAATTATTACGTCTTTTACTTTTTTTGTATCAACAAGAGATGCTGTTCGATACTGGACACATCAGCATACTCTACTTAAAGTATGTAATTAATAAATTCATGAATTTAATTAAAATTCCTAAAACACAATAATTTTGCTACTGCATGAAGAAAGAAAGAAATAAACCCATTTGTGTTAAAAAGTTAGCTATAACTTATTTGTTTGAGTATAATTTTATTATATTCTAAGTAGTTGTGTCAAATTCAGATAAAATACTATTATAAACATCAGTTGAGCTTCTAAAATATAGTGTATATACGAGTAGATAAAATATAATATAATATGGATCAATAATAGCGTTAGTCAAGCTGCCGTTATAGAACAGCCCAATATGACATACTTTGCGAGTGAATATCGACTACCTATGTATATAGTTGAGCCATTTTGTGTATTTATCGAACATCATTATTATCGAATGCGGTAATGTCCAAATTAAGATACTGATCTTAAGCTCTTCTTTGCGCTATTTTGAGTATTTTGGAATTTGAATACAATGAATGTAAAAAATACAAGGTGTTTTCCAAAGTAAACAGAACTATTTTATTCAAAATAGTGCCCTTCTGTTTCAATACAGCTTTTTTCACGGTCCAAAAGCATCTCGAACGTGTCTTTTAGCTCGTTGGCCAGTATGGCCGCCAGTATGCTGGTGCAAGCCTTTTGAATGGCCTATACGTCTGCATAACGCTTTCCTTTTATGGGCAAATGCATTTTTCCGAAAAGGAAGAAGTCGCACGGTGCCATATCAGGTGAATACGGGAAGTGGTTAATGGTTAAAAGTTGATTTTTGGTCAAATAATCGGTCACAAGTAGCGATCGATGAGACAGCGCATTTATCGGCTGCTTTTTGATTGGCTCACACGTTGATCGTCATTTATGTCCTCACGACCCCTTTGAAAACGTTGAAACTATTCGTACACTCTGCTACGGGATGGGCAATCATCGCCATAAACTTGTTTCATCAATTGGGAAGCTAGATTCAAAACGTCCTGTTTACTTTGGAACGCACCTTGTATGTATTATTATTGAACGTTTCTAACTGAACAATTTACTAAAATGGCTCTTAAAGAAATCTTTGCTTTTTATTTAGAGTTAAGCTTTACATATAAAAGTAATAAATTTTTTTGAAAGAAATTATTATTCTCATACTCGAGTATCAAGTATCTGAATACAGTCGCATTTTTGTATGTTTTATTATAAATAGTATATTAAAACATATTTATGTACATATATTATCATATGCAATACAAGTATGCTTGTGTCAATGTATTGCTCATATTTGTTTCAACTGGTAAAAACAGTATCACAACTGTGTGATATAATTTGGCAATATGTAGGTACATTGTCATTAAACGTTGTAGGTAGATTGTTGATATACGAAACAGTTTGTATAATTTTTAAACAATTCGTAAATTTTCATTTCGTTTCTTGCATTCGTTATATAAATATTTAGTGATTCAGTTGCAGTAGTTGTAAAGTTTATATATTTCCAATTTAGAATTGACAGCACAGCTAACAGATTTGCATTACAGTTCATTCAACATTTGGCTAAAACTTATCTAAGTATAAATACATATATTCTAAGTAATAGTCACTGTTTTTTGAAAATAAATTTCACCCAATACATACATCCTAAAACATATTTTTTATACTGTTCCATAGAACATTCACACAATTTGCTTTCCAATGAATACGTTTACTATGAATACTCCGCTCCATGTAGTTGGTATTATTTTCTGATACTTATAGAACATGTAGATTCTCACAGCTTTTTGATTTGGATATATCGGTAAGACATATCTTTTGCAGTATTTCCTTAGCCATATTCAAAGATATGTGAGTGCGAGAAGCTTTCAGCTTCGATGACGTAGCTCTCTTTTCTCGTTTTTCTTTCAAACGCATCTACAATAGAGATATTTGGAAAAAAATTAGATGGAATTAGATTGCCCTTAGAAAATATATTTCGGGTCACACGCTTACATAATATAATTACTCCCCACTCCATTACTTAACAAAATAAAGCAATTGGTTTTTTTACTAATGTTGTAAAATTTCATATGTAAATTTATAAATGGAAAATTTTGTAAATTTCATATTGTAATCAGAGAAAACCAAATTTTCGCACGGAAGCACCATATGCAATACTCTAGAGTACTGGTCAATCTTACACCTTCAAACGATTTATATTTTCTTATTTTGCAATATTCTTGCAACTTGTTGCAATATTGTATAATAGTTGTGTTGGCATAACGGTTGTATGTATCACCAAAAACTAATCGAGATAAATATAGGGTTATATATCGTCACCTGAAATGCAAATTAACGTAACAACATTTTCGAAAATTTACAGTGGCGTGTATAAAACGCGTAATAAAATGGAACAAGAGTGCAAACAAATTTTTATATTGGTTAATACTGGTTTATATCTGAGCGCAGAACCTGAAAATGTTGAACATATGTAATATTATGGAAGTAATTCGAAGTAAAGAAGCCTAATTAACAAGACACTCAATTTCGAATTTTTTGATGATACGTTATTTTGCATTTCAGGTGACGATATATTATATATGAAAGAATGATGATGATATGAGTTGAAATCTGTCCGTCCAGATGTATTTTGGCACCATAGGAAGTTTGATATTATAGATGGGAGTAATCGAACCACTGCCACGCCCACAAATTGCCATTAAACTAACATTTTACATAATTCGTATTCGTGTGTCAAAACTGAGTTGAATCGGGACTAAATTTCCTTTCGCGCCCATATACCTAAGATTTTCGAATTTCATATCGTATGCATTGTAACAACAAAATATTCGGAGATTGTAAATAAAACGTAAAAGATTTAATTATTCATAAATATTTATTTTATCATCTTCAAATTTATCCCCACTAGATGTAATAAGCGAGCAAAAACGCGTTTCATACCCAAATATCCACCGAAATCATTCAAACGGACTCGGAGAAATGTTGAGCTCTGCTGAGCCATCTCTCTAATACTTGCTTGACAATTTTCAAGCACCATATCCTTCACTTTTTTAATTTTGCAGAACAAGGCATGTCCTCAACGATCTCGTAGGCTTGTGTTTTTTGATAAAACTGAATCACCGTAAGCCCTTTCCAACATTCGCAAGGATTCCGCACACGAAATTTAGTTAGAAATACACAAATTGAGACAAATTCTTTGTTCAATATTTTTATCAATTGTAAAAATCGCAACACACTACTGAGGAGTACCGACTTAAGCTGATGCTGTAAACAAACTTGTTGGCAGATCGCGCTCATATTTGGGAATTTAATTAAAGCTTCCGGGTGCTTTTGTGTTTCAATATACATATGTCTGAAAATATGTGAGTTATGTTAATAGGATAAAGCGGGGTTTTCTAATAGCGGTTCATCTTTGTGCATGAAATAGATAAAATCAACAACTTTCAGATTTATCAAGACAATGACCCAAAACATTCGGCGCTTGATGTGAAAAGTTGGTTTTTGTATAACTGCCCAAAAGTAATCAAAACTCCTGCACAAAGCCCAAACCTTAATGTAATTGAGCATTTGTGGAACAAATTAGGACGCAGGATGTAGAACAGGTTGTGCACTTCAAGGGACCAGTTGAAAATGCTTTTCAAGAGGAGTGAAACAAGATTAGTACTAGTGTGCGAAAAAATCTGGTTGGATCTATGCAGGCAGTTGAAAATCAAAAGGGTGGTGCGACAAAATAATAAAAATAATTTTTTTGTTGTAAACTTTTAAATACAGTAGAATCACGCAAAAGTTAACTCGCGAGAAAGCTATGTTGAACGATATTGAGCGTCCACGTACCGCTTTAAAAAGTTAACTCTTGTTTAACTTTTTTTCAAACCCAACCGTTTGTTTAGCAATGTCCCCCCGAATTTTTGTCAGTGTCGCGAGAACATACATACCAGAGGGCTGCAACGATCACAATTTTTTCAATCATACCCGATCATTGACTCAGATTTTTTGTGACGGAAAACCTTGCTTCAACAAAAATGAATGATCGTAAGCGAGCGTGCTCAAAGCGAACAATCAGTTTCAATCACTGTTGCTTGTTTCGTAATGATTTTTCTCGATCGAACGCCTTGTGTGAGCAGCAAAGAATGTTCGAGAATGATGCTTGCATTCCGATCGATCACAATCATACCGTTTGGTCATACCGGGTGGTTCCTGCCAGCAGCCCAGTCGCTGAGCGTTCTTTTTCTTTAGCTGGAAATATTATAACTGAAAAAAGAAATAGGCTCGGACCATGTTCAGTTGATAATTTATTGTTTTTAAATTCACTTTTTAAAAGTTTTAGCGATTAAGAAACCAAGTTTATTACCTTCTTTTAATTTTAAGTTTTTGTTGATCTCAATGAAGAAGTGATAAAAATTTGAAATTTGTGTTCCCTAATATTTTAAGCATTACCTTTGTTTATTAATTTTAAGCAATAATTGAATTTTAGTTTTAGGCGTTAAAAATGAAGAAATATATGCAGTAATGTTTTGGTTAATTTTATGCATCGCAACTTGTTTCCGTTAAAACACACAAATATGTACATACAAATTATGCACATACATACATACATATTCGCAGGGCAATTCTCGATCTGATTGGTTCAATCACAATCAATTCAAACGCACAGTTGATCGATGTCTGAGTTTTCGTGCATCGTTGGACTTGATCGTATTTTTCTGTACAATCATTTCCAATCATCATACCGGAACCAACCAATCAGTAACTTGCCTCAATCAGTAAGCAGAGCAATCAAATCAACTGATCGAACTCCTTCGCTTTGAGCACGAAGCTCGATCGAACAATTTTGTAGCGAACCGCTGTGCTGAGTTTGACCGTTTTGAGCGTGGCTGATCAAACCGGATCGATCATACTCAATGCAGGTCTCTGATACATACGTAGTTTGTCATGAACGTTTGAACTTGTGAGTTGTTCATAGTTAATGTGTTAAAAAATGGCAACTAAACAGAAAAAATCGATTGGCATTGGTTTATAATGTATCTAAGGCGATCATCTCAAAAATTAAGAAAAATGTCATGAAATTTTGGAGGCAGTGGTAAACACACATGCAACGAAGAAAACTTTACATAAATCGGAATATTCCGCTCTTGAGGCAAGGATGTGCAAATGGTTCTTAAGCCGAAGACAGCGTAATTGTGCAATAAATGGTCCAATTTTAAAGGCAAGAGCCAAGTTTGTATTGCCAAATTCCACCCTGGAAAACAATTTCATGCAAATGATGGATGGCTAGCAAATTTCAAAAACTATATGGTATTCGCCACTTAAAAATTTGTGGAGAAATCCTCTCGAACGACAAGTCAGAAATAAGACCATTCATTCCTGACAAAAATTAATGAAATTTTGGACCTGCAGCAATATAACGCAGATGAAACTGAATTATTTTATCGTTTTCTGCCAGATAAAATATTTGTCGCGGCAAACGAAAAGACGGCACCTGGCCGAAAAAATAAGTATTCGCGTAGGTTAAAACCATTGATTATTGGTAAATCCGCAAACACCGTTGCTTCAAGTGTTTGAAAACCCATTGGAATATGCTAACTCGCAAAAGTTTTGGATGAATTCAGAGCTATTCTTCCGCTGGATCTACCATTCAATTATTAAATAGGTTAATTAATTTATTTTTTTTAACATTATTAGTTTTTAAGTGTTCCAAAATATATTTGAGGTTCGCAAATTTTCTGCTGAAAATAATTTACCACCAAGATTGCTGAAAATAATTTACCATTATTGCTGATTGGCAATTGACAAGTTACAGTCAGTCCCTTACAAATTAAAATTTATATACATATGTATGTATAATGTGAAAAAGTACAAATTAAATCGAAGATTCTGTTTTGTTATGAGTAAACGTTAGTTATGCAAATAAATTAAACGTATTATAACACCAAATTTATTTTTATTTCCGTGTTTTTCTAAAGTTAAAAATTCGGAAAAGTAAAACACTCTTGGGACTTTTGGTTAACTTTTTCGGGATTCTACTGTACTTATATTTTTTACGTCTTGCCCGATTTTCAATGTGAGGCGAAAATATGGCCTAATCACACAGTTTTTGTTACGTGCGTTATGCTTTAAATTACTTAGAATATACATATACTTTTGTTTTTGTTTCTAACAGTAGGACTTTTTTAATAAAATAAAAACTCGCTCGTTGAAATCCGGAAATGTGCCTTGAGAAAAAAAATGATATCGTCATGAAACTGACAAAATATGGAAGACGCGTTCGTAGATGGGCGTAATCGGATCTCTGCTACGCCCACAACGACATTAAACGAAAACGTATAAAGTACCATAACTAAGCAATAAAGATGAGATATAAACATGTAAATTGGAACAGAGGATCGCTGTAGAATGGGCACCTATGGGAAGAAAGTTTTAAAAAAATTTGTGTGATCCCGCCCTCTTAACCCTTGAATGCATGATGATGTATATATACATCAGTGTTTTCTTCCTTACATAATTTCTAAACGGTAACTCAAACACAGTATTTTTTACTTTTATTAGGTGCTAAAAATATCTGTGTTGACTTTGGAATGCAAACTTTCATGATATGACATTTCACTTTTTAATTTTAATAATTTGACAGCTTGGCGCGCCACTTAAAAAATACACACTTGGTATTTAAAAAGGAAAAACCATGCATTTAAGGGTTAAAGATTTGATATCCATAGCTCCAAACCATTCAAACTATAACAACCAAATTCACTTTGAAAAAATTCTCAAGCACCTCTACCAACAGCGTAAAAATTGATAAAATCGTATGATAACCCCAAGCAATAAATACTTAAATGCGTCAGAAACATTAAATTTTACAAATGGGTTGAATCGGATCAATAATTCCTTTATACAATATGCCTAAAAGAAAAATTTGCCAACTTCCGACTGATTTTATACGGCATGTATTGCAAAATATTCGAGTCAGGTATTATAGAGTTTTTGTTTTTCGAATTTCACGAATTCATTAGCACCATAAGGAGATCTCAATTTTTATTCAAGTTAGCGTTGCATGGCCAGACAAACATTTCAAAAAAATCGTATCACTATCTATTTTATATTTTATTATTACTCTAATATCGGTATTCTGCTTGTCCCGATTGTCTCATGTCTCTAATTGTCACAATCGTAATTTAGCGAATCTGTTAGTCAGGAGTCTCATTTTGGTATTCTGGCAGATACAGTATAGTAGTATACTGTATAGTGTACACTGTTTCTGTCGATATAAATCTATCTCGTTTAGTGTTAGCCTTTTTTTAACCGTTAAGTGGAACAGAATTATTACTATATGCAATATGTTGACCGAGCAGTTGTAAATATAACATCCTTTCCAAAACGGATTTACTTATAATTAGAAAATAAACCAAAAATTGATATTTTTTATTAAAAATTTGTAATGTAATAATGCCTATTGTCTTATACCTATGTACAAAAGTGTTGTATTGAACACAATTCAGTTATACTCATGTTTTAGTTGCGCAAGTGCGCAAAATGCCAAATAACACCGGCCGACAAATGAAAATTTTTTGAACGTTGTTTGCATTTGAGCCACAAGAATCACCAATTTTTACTATTTTAAATACGAAAATACTTACATATTTGCCCTATCACATCAGATTTTTTTTAGTTATGCGCAGGACTTTTATCTAAAAAACTTAAATCTCGAACATAAAAAAACCTGATGTGATACGATAAAATGAGGTATAATTTCGTGATCAGCACTACCAAATTAGTGAAAAAAAATAATCAGAACTTGAACAACGAAAATGATGTCGGCCGGTGTAATGATTGCTAAAAAATATGCGACTGTGGTTAACAACTTTTAGTTAGAGGCAAACGGCATTACATGAAGTACATCTAATTGAAAAGATACTAAATAGAATGTATGAACTCCAACAAATGTCGCATAATAAAAAAAACTGTTTTTAAGACAGTTAGTATATATAACTCTGTTGTTATTTGTAAATTTTTTTAAATATATAATAGATTATATTGAAAGAGTACATTTAAGAAACTATTTTATATATAATATGAATCGATCATACACACCTGTTTTAGGATTCCTACCAATAGTTCATCAACATTGTGTTGAATTCCACTGGATGTCTCTATAAATTTTGCATCGTGTGAAGCAGCTAACGCTTTTCCTTCTACCGATGAAACGAGAGAAAATTAGGTATTCACTAAATTATACTAATATGCAATACAATATCTGCGTATATGTACATATATTTATATATATGTATATGTATATATATATAGCTTTTATTACATAATATATTCGAAAATCAGCGCAGATCACTCCATTAAGATACCCTGATTTTTTATGATCCTAGTTACCTAAATTTTATGGAGAGCACGCACATATGTAGCGAGAGTATTTTTCTTTGTTCCAGGTACGTCATCGTCGCTTCTAAATATATTTAGCACAAACTGTACAGTGTACTTTACTTTCCATCACTCGCTTTTTAATTAACAAGGCAACATAACTAGCAAGGAAGGCTAAGTTTAGGTTTAACAGAAAATTTTATACTCTCACAACTTGCAAGGATCAAATAATAAGAAAATTTTGGCATAACTATGTATATTAAAAACTATATTAAAACATGAAATCGTGAATACATTACAATTAAATTAGTCTTATTGCTATGTTATCTTTTACTTCGCATTATCGAAAATTATTTATATATTAAAATCATTATCAAATGGGATATACTATATGTTATGTAAACTCAACCGAATATACGAAATTTAATATCTTGAGTTAATGTGGAAAACGTCTACTAAAACGCCAGAAATATTTAGGGGAATGAGGTTTGGACGAAGGTCTAGATTAACTGCATTCATATTTACCGCTAAACCACATAATTTTTATTAAAGCTTAATTTTATTATATATCACACATTTTGATTTATATAAGCAGTTTAAAGACAGGGAGAAAATCGGAATCATTATTTAAAGTATATTGGAGCGAGAAGTCTGAGCTGATAGCATTCATTTTAACTTTGCTCAAGTACACCTAATAACATATTTTCAATATTCAAATAACGAAAATCATTAAATATGGTATGGGCCAATTCGTAGATCAAAATCACATACTTTATTCAATATTATACGTTCAGTTAATTTCGGTAAAACACCTTTATGTACAGTATAAAGCCAACCGGACGTTCGAAAATCTTTATGTTAGGTAGAAGGGGGTTAAGGGACATGCAGGCATACCCTCATCAGGAAAGGATTTTCACTACATTACAATACTCGTAATATATCCCGCTACTATACAACTCATGGTATCAAAAAACATGAGTACCATGTTTCATCCAAATATCTTCATGTTCACTCAAACTCCAGACGGTCACACGGTTTTCAACTCATCATCCTGATCATTTACACAGATATAACGCTTTATCTATCTTGAGTTTTAGGTGACAAAAGCAACCGTAGAATATTGAAAAATGTTGTCGCTTCTTTGTTTGCTGACAGCGTTGACAGTACTCTAAACATGAGTGTTTGTTTAAAATGCTACGGTCTTAACAAATGATATTATGCGCATAAGTTCGTTGCAATATTTAATTGTACTCGTACTAAAATGTTCTTACCTTGTGTTGAGATAACTCGAGCACGTGCTAAATCCGCTTTGTTCCCTACTATAATAACAGATTTATCTTTAATATAGTTTTCCTGCCACAAGTATTTTATAATTTCTTCTGCAACTCGGAACGATGATTTTTCAACCACAGAAAATACAACAACACATCCGTGCGGCTCATAAGTTGATAACGAGTTTTCCACCTATTTTTTAGAACAAAATATTAAAGTAACACAGTCAACGATAAAAATATGATTGTATGTACGTAAATATATATATAAATAATAGGTATTTAAGAAATATATAAAACTCTTATCAATAACACTACACAACACTCGGCTGACTAGTGGACCAAACTAAATTTTCCCGAGAGATTTAGTGGTAATTAAAAAAGTAATTTCTCCGTTTTCCGAAACAAAAGTTTGATAACCTTTTACTTCATAAACAGGTAGACATTGTAAGTGAAGTTATCTCTTAAGAAGCCGAAAATTATATTGCCGTTATCTCCATAAATGACCGGCGTTGCTGTCGTTATATTTCGAACATTTTAAAACTCTTATAAACAGTGGTGGTATGAATTGGTGAGACAGAATCGAAATAAAACATTAACACGTTCCCTGTCCCCATACAAAAATTAATTTTTAACGGTACACGTGCAACACTTATTTTTGAAATTATATTGCTGTAGGCGTTTTTAGAGGTTATCGATGTATTTTTGAACTATCCCACACATCTTGACAGCGATATAACGGTAACAAAAAATTTGTATCAGCTATGATACACGAACGTGTCACTACGAAGTTGAATTGCATACGCTCTATGTATCATATATGAATTAAAATTAAAAATTAATTTTTGTATGGGGACAGGGATATCATATATCATATGTATCATATATGATACATGGACGCTGTACACATGGTACAAGAAAATAATTTTGTATCACATGTGATACATTGGACAGGGAACGTGTTAAGATGTTTATAAAATATGCTTCTGGTTATGAAATATTTATCAAATTATCTACGAATTTCCAAATATACATTAAATATGTAGATTTAATAAAATCGGCTTTCAGTATACCTATATAAACCTATATTTAAGTATAGTTTACCATATGAATAAAATGTTACAAAAAATAAAAACCACTATGTTTTAACTTACGCTCATTTCCACTCTTGGATGATCAATGAATACCAACTCTGATTCTACGTCGTCCAACAAAACGCTCACCGTCTTTTCACCAAATTCGTCATCTACAACTCAAATAAAAGTATTTTACTAAAAACAGCACATACATATATATATGTATTACTAATTAAATTAAATAACATTCACATTAATTTTTCGAAACTCGAGATTATAATTGTTATTAATTATTGAAATTTTCCACTTTTCAGCAGTAAACAACGTTTCTCTCCTTTTTGGCACTTTTACATTACATTTTTAACTGTTGATGTACTGAAACTGTTGCCTCACACTGTCAGCAGTTACAAAAATCTGACGGAAATTGAATAATTTTGTAATATCATTAGACAACAGATAATTTTTGACAAAACTTAGTTTGAAAATTGTTATTCATTTCTAACGATCTTTTCTAATACCTATGAAGCTTTTTTTATAAACAGCTGTAGTTAGAAGGTTACAAAGTTATTAACGATCATATTTTGACATTTTGTTCTTACCTAGACTAGCATCATAGGTGTGCATATATTCCGACGTCATAAATTGATTTACCAAAGCTGTTTTTCCAACACCTGAATCCCCTAACATAACTATACGATAACTAGAGATGGAAACAAAAACATATTTACAAAAAGTTTTATCGAAAACAAATGCAATACAAACGAACCGTGCTGGTGGTGGAGGTTCGAGATCGTCCGAATGAGGTGATGAAGGAACCGAGTCTACATTAGCATACCCACCTCCACAGCATGATCCCTCGAATGGTGAACGTTCACTTGCTCTAAGAAATTAAAACAAACAAATAACAATTATAGATAAGCGTAAGTGGACTAAAAATTGTTAAACTTAAGCAACAAAGTTTTGTTCCCTTGTTTTTTTTTTTGAAATCTTATAATAGTTTTGTTCCCTGGTTTTTTTTTTTTTTTTTTGAAATATCTTTTTTATTTATAATGACATAAGACTTACTAAAATGAACTACAAAACAAGCCTTTGAGGTCACATCGTTTGACGAGGAAAATCAGTAGACAAAGCTCTGAAAAGCATCAGCTTAAAAAACGCCGTTAATGGGTCTTCAATTCGGTAATCTTTTCAAAAATTGTTTGACATAACAACCAAATGGGATAATGAAGATGGCATCCTTCTTTCAGAGTTACGTTTACAGTTAGCTGGAGATACATCAAGTTTGCTTCAAGAAGTAGAAACATTGCAGAAAATATCCAATTCTGAAATTGAGCAATGGATTGTTGAACCTACTTTGGAGGCTTTCTTACAAAATGAGGTTCACTGTGCCGATGATGATAACTCTACTGAAGGTGAAGAAACAAACGTCGTTATCCTCAATACGAAGAAAGTTACGTCCGCGGAGACAATATCAGCATTTAATATTTGCTTAGAATGAGCGGTGCAAAACAACGCTTTCTTAAACGATGTTATAACGCTTCAAAGGCTCAGAAGCAACGTACTCGTATGTAGTACTGAACAAGCGAGCTTGTACCAAACAATTAAAAATTTCAAATTTCTTTTATTCCACATAAACCACAGGCAAGTATACAATGTATGCATGTATATCTATTGTTACGAATTTACTCTTGCTAGTTTACTTTGTTAGGTTCGTATCTCTGGATTGACAAATAAAATCAACACTGTTTAATTTAATTCAACAACTCTTTATTTCACAACTCGTCTACACTATAGCAGTTTACTCTTAGCACTGATTGATTACGTTGGCGCTGCCACGGCTTATATAGCCACGCACTTCTCGCTGATGCCGACGTGTCCTTCTAGAATATCGCGTCTGGAAATTACCAGAACATACGGCTATACGGCGCCAGACGCAAGCAGACAGTCGCGGCGCCAGACTCAGCAATTGTTTAACTAGACAAGCAGACAGTGCGGCGCCAGATGTCTATTGTTTCGACAAGCAGACAGCTGTGGCGCCAGATGTCTACAACAAGACAAATGCTATTCCATATACCTACAGCTATTGTTCATAATCAGGGATGCATATAGTAATACAAATACAACTTAATACTACTTCTGTAACACTGCCCTCCACTAAAGCCTAATCGTCCCGATTAGGCACAAATCCCCTTGAACCAAATGGGGCGAGCCTCTCCAAATGTACTACTTTCATTTTACATCGTGCTTTTCCATTTCTTTGTATGCGGTATACCACGTCATTAAGTCGTTTCATCACCATATAGGGTCCTTCCCAGGCTGTCTGCAGTTTCGGGGACAAGCCTTTCTTTCGAAGTGGATTGTACAACAGGACCAGATCACCTTCTTCAAAACCTTTTGAATTTGCCGCTTGATCGAACCGGTCCTTCATCTTATTGCTCATCAGATGCGTATGCTGTCTTACCATTAGATGCAATTCATTCATTTCTTCCTTTAAGGCAGAACAATAATCTCCATCATTCCTTACAGCTGTAGGATTCGTTCCAAACTTAAGATCAGCAGGGAGTCGCAGATCAGATCCGAAAATAATCTTTGCTGGCGTGTAACCAGTTGTCTCGTGCTTCGCTGAACGATACGCCAGCAGGAACATCTGGATGCACTTGTCCCAATTCCGTTGATCTTTATCAACGATTTTCCGCAGATGTTCTTCGAGCGTTCGGTTGAATCTCTCTACCATCCCATCTGATTGTGGGTGTAACGCTGTTGTCCGTGTCTTGTGGATGCCCAATAATGTACAGACTTCTTGGAAAATGGAAGATTCGAAATTCCTGCCTTGATCTGAGTGTAATTCGACGGGCACTCCGAACCTTGTTATCCAATTTTCTACAAACGCTTCGGCTACGGTCTTCGCTTCCTGGTTTGGTAAGGCATATACTTCTGGCCATTTACTGAAATAGTCCATGACAACCAGTAGATATTTGTTTCCGGCCGTACTGGTTGGGAACGGACCTGCAACATCCATTGCGACTCGTTCAAATGGTGATCCCACGTTGTACTGTTGCAGCCTACCGCGACTTTTGGCTTTAGGACCTTTAGCTGCCATGCACTCTACGCAATTACTTATCCATTCTGCTATGGAATCTCGACAACCGATCCAGTAGAACCGTTGTTTAATCTTCTCTATAGTTTTTGTAATTCCAAGGTGCCCTCCACTAGGTCCATTGTGATATTCTTTCAATACTTTCGGGATCATGGACTTCGGTACTATGATCAGCAGACGAGACTGCTTGCCATCTTCGCTTTCCCAGGTACGATGAAGGTATCCATTAACGAGGTTTATGCTGTTCCATTGGGCCCAATATGCTTTTGCCGTTGGACTCTCGCTACTTATTTGTTCCTTTGGTGGTCGTACCCCATTTTCTTTGGCTATTATCAGCTTTGCAAGATCAGGGTCCTCCAGCTGATTGATTCTGATGCGGTGAGGAGTCCAATCATCTTCAGGTTCTATATTCAGTAATCGCACGTCGATTATACCTTCTTTTCCTTCTGATTTGGAGCAATGTTTACATTCCAGTGGACAAGGGCGACGTGATAATGCATCCGCATTTTTGTGGTGAATCCCCTTTCGATGTTCCGTTTCGAAGTCGTAATTCTGTAATCTTTCGATCCATCGTGCAATTTGGCCTTCCGGATTCTTAAACTGTAATAACCATTTTAATGCTGCATGATCAGTCCTCAGCAAGAATCGCTGTCCATACAAATACTTGTGGAAATGTTTTACACATTCCACCACAGCTAGTAGTTCTTTTCGCGTCACACAGTAGTTTTTCTCTGGTTTCCCGAGCACTCTGCTGTAATACCCAATTACTCTTTCTTGCCCGTCGATGAGCTGAGACAGGACACCTCCAATTCCATAAGCGCTCGCATCTGTATCCAGGATGAATTTCTTTCCAGGTATTGGATAAGCTAACATCGGCGCCGTACAAAGTAGTTCTTTAAGCTGCTCAAACGCTTTTTCTTGTTCCAACTGCCATACAAACGGGCGATTCTTCTTTGTTAAATCATGTAAACTTCTAGCCACGTTCGCAAATCCAGGTACAAAACGGCGGTAATACGTGCATAAGCCGAGGAAGCTGCGGAGTTCATGAATGTTGGTGGGTCGAGGCCAATCTTTAACTGCTTTTATTTTTCCTTCCTCGGTGTGAATCCCCTCAGTTGACACTTTATGTCCGAGATATGTGACCTGCTTCTTCCATAATGAACACTTTTTGGGATTCAAGCGTAATCCGGCTGATGCTATTCGCTGAAAGACTTCCTCTAGATTTTTCAGATGATCATCAAAACTTTTTCCCATGATGATAATGTCATCAAGATACACCAAATATGTCTTCCAGTTGAGTCCTTTTAACACATGTTCCATCAGTCGCTCGAACGTTGCAGGCGCATTACATAACCCAAATGGCATCACAGAGAATTCCCACAACCCGTCGCCCATACTGAAAGCGGTCTTTTCACGGTCACATTCATCGATCTCGACTTGCCAATATCCACTTTGTAGATCTAATGTAGAAAACCATTTCGCTCCAGACAAGGTGTCTAATGTATCGTCGATTCTTGGTAGAGGATAACTGTCTTTCTTTGTGACATCATTCAACTTCCTATAATCTACGCAGAAACGGGTGCTACCATCTTTCTTTTTAACTAAGACGATAGGTGAGCTCCATGGACTTATTGAAGGTTCGATTACACCGTTTTTGTGCATGTCTTCAATAATTTTGTTAGCATCCTCTCGTTTTGCTAGTGGAACCCTACGCGGAGCTTGTCGGATTGGTTTAGCGTCTCCGGTATTTATGCCATGTTTGACAATGCCGGTTCTTCCTGTGTTTCCTTCGTTTGCAAATATGGATGCGTATTTTTCTAATAGTTTTTCTGCTTTTAATTTTTCATTTCCATGCAGTTCGTTCAGCAAATTATTTAGGAGTGTAGGACTTATCTGCTGTGGCTCAATAGTAGGCTTCTGTTCTGACCGTTCGCATCGTGCTATTGCACTTATATTCTGGCACTGTCCAATTACTGCTCCTTTTTTTAGACTTATAGGCGTGTTGAATTCATTCACTACTCTGACCGGAATGGTGGCGTCTTCTCTAGTTTTCACAAGCGTTCTTCCTACCAATATGGGTGTATCTATTTTTGTTGGTTCCACAATCCACAACTCTTCAGTCCCACCTCCTCCATTCACTTTAGCCCATACAATCGCCTCAGATTTTGGTGGAATACTCTGATTATCATCAACAATCACTCTCTTACTTTCAACGTTGGTCACATATCCGGTGTTTATAGGCATCTCCATGTTCTGGCAAAACAGCATTTGCTTGTTTAAATCCAAAGTAACCCCGTGATCAATCATGAAATCTACTCCCATTATAATTTCATCCGTGATTTCTGCTACGATGAAGGTGTGATTAACTTCCAGGGTACCAATCATCACTTCGCAAAACACTTTTCCCGCGACAGCTGCTTCCTCCCCGGTGGCCGTTCGAAGCTTGCAACCGACTAATGGTTCAACCGTTCCTCTTACCACATCCGGTCGGATAATTGAATGTGTGGCACCAGTATCCAAAGTAAGGGTTGACAGTCGTCCATTTACGATGCCGTTGATAGTAAGATTGTTGTCATGGCGACCTATTTGTGATATCGAGATGGCGGGGCAAATAGTTGTGGGAACCAGCTCACGCCCCTTTGAACTGTTCCGTTTTAGTTTAACGACTTGTGAGATGTGGATGCTCCGTCCTCGTTATCTGTTGGTTGTTTCCGTTTTGATGGGTTTACCTTTATATTGCAATTTCGGGCAAAGTGACCCGCTTTTCCACAGTTGAAACATCTTCCTGTTGTATTTACTCGCGGTGCAGCAATTGCCTTCAGAGTCTTCAACATTTCTTCCATCAGCGCCGGTTGTTCCATTTCAACCCTCTGTACTTTGTGTGCTGGTTTACTTAGTAGGGAAGCTGTTTCCTGTGTGAGGTTCGATCTGGTATATTTGTTTCCGGTGCTCACTGCCATATCGTCTTTCTATCGCACTCATCAATGCCTCATAGTTGTCCCGTTCACAGTCTGGAATAGTCTGAAGGATTTCTGCCGCAGGTCCTTTCAATGATACAAACAAGGACGCCACTTTGTCCGCTGTATTCCAGTTATTGGCCATCGCTGTCTTTTCAAACTGAAGTTTGAAAATTTGAAATGGAATACTTCCATCGAATGTGGGTGCCTTCAATCTTTGATTATTTGTTGATGGTGCAGGGCCATGTAGTTGCAGTTCTCGCACACGATTACTTAATTGCAGAACTTCTGATTTTAAATTTTCTTCGCCATTTTTTAAAGTGCTTAATTCGTCTTCAAATTTTGAAAATTTCTCTTGCACTTGTTTTTGTAGTTGCGTAGTATTTTCCGTAATCTGTTGTGTAAGGCGAGACTCTAACTGTGATGTATTTTCAGCTATTTGCGTCATTTGCTGTGCCAAACGATTTTCTGTTTGCACTACATTTTCTGTTATTTGTGATATATTTTCAGCTATTATTTGCTTAATAGCCACTAACAGCATGTTCGTGTCTGCACTTGATGATGTTCGTTGTTCTTCTACTTTTTCTTCTACCTTTGTAGAAGTTTCTGGCCCATTAAATTCGAACTCGTCCACATTAATTCCATCCGCTTCCATTGCTTCACGTAATCGTGCCTGCAGATCCGCCTTTTGCCCGCTTATCGGCAAATTACGCTCCTCCAGTTCTTTTTTTAATTGCTGAATTCTCAATTCTCCGAATTTAACCATCTTGAATTTGGATTATTTGACAATCCCACTTCTGACACCAATTGTTACGAATTTACTCTTGCTAGTTTACTTTGTTAGGTTCGTATCTCTGGATTGACAAATAAAATCTACACTGTTTAATTTAATTCAACAACTCTTTATTTCACAACTCGTCTACACTATAGCAGTTTACTCTTAGCACTGATTGATTACGTTGGCGCTGCCACGGCTTATATAGCCACGCACTTCTCGCTGATGCCGACGTGTCCTTCTAGAATATCGCGTCTGGAAATTACCAGAACATACGGCTATACGGCGCCAGACGCAAGCAGACAGTCGCGGCGCCAGACTCAGCAATTGTTTAACTAGACAAGCAGACAGTGCGGCGCCAGATGTCTATTGTTTCGACAAGCAGACAGCTGTGGCGCCAGATGTCTACAACAAGACAAATGCTATTCCATATACCTACAGCTATTGTTCATAATCAGGGATGCATATAGTAATACAAATACAACTTAATACTACTTCTGTAACACTATCTATATTTATCTACATATACATATACATATACTAACATATTTAACTTAAGGATTTTTGAATTGAAATACATATAAAAATTAAAAAAATAAATATTTTAAACAAAAGCATATATGTATGTAAGATTCGTTTTTTTTATATGAAAAAAAGATACTCGGCACTAGCAACATCTTTAATACTTGTACCGAGCTCGGATCGGAGGATCAAAAGCCTTCGTAAGTTCTCGAAGTTCTAAACGTTTTATGGAATCGCATGTTATATTACGTAGATTTAAAATATAAAAAAGAATTCATACTTCTTCAATTAACATTTTAAAACTGAAAGTAACGATTTCTAAATATGTCAATGCAAGTGCTGCTTATATACAATAATTTCTTTTTCTTACAATAATCTCTAAATATAAGTGCATTGTTTTGTTTTTGTTCATTAAGATTTTCCATTTCAAAGTTAAAGATATTATTTAAATATCATTACTAAAATCTAAATATCCTATGGTATGGTGAATATACATTACATATGATTTTTTTAATTGATTAAATTGTGAAATTAATTGAACGAACTATTCAATTTAATGAGTATCGGTTAGGAAGTGGACAGAAAATGTTAAAAAGTGGGCGTTACCTCTAATAGATTTGGTGTACATATCTCACAAGTGAACTAAAAATATATCGACCATACTTGCTAAGGTGAGTTCATGCAAATTGAACTACTCGCCTGGCACCGCTCAGCTTTACGTGGAGTCCTCTGGCTCAGGAACTATTTAACAAATTTCAACGTAATATTATGCAGTAGTACTTGTATCATTATGTCACAGTGTGAAATAACCATCTATAAAAATTGTAAATTTTATATGATTATTTTACTTTACAGTAAATCACAGATCATTTAAAAAATTTCCGTCTCCCCATAGTAAACACATTTTTTTGTAAAAGTCATTTTTTATTCACAATAGTTCTCTTCAAAGTGATCCACTGATTATGGGGACCCTCCAACTTTCTGATACCAATTTTATAGTAAGATCACCTCTTCATTCGAGGAAAATTTCTTTCCAGCGAGCATTTTTTTAAGATCTGAGAAATATAGTGGATACGAAAGCAATTTAAAGTCAGTTCACAGATTTTTACCATTGTTTTCACTCACTTGCGACACGGACCATTGTCAAACACTTTCTTTTTCTTCAAATTCGGCCGGTTTTCGGCGATTATGTCCTTAAAACGTTCAAATAACACTTTGTAATAGTCACTGTCCATCTTGTTTCATTGTAATCAATGTTGGTTCCACTCGGAACTCTCGATTGGTCATTGAAGTAAAATAATGGAACTATGTTTCCTCCATTGTCACATATCGACGCAAAAACTCGGGTGTATTATGCTAGAACATCTGCAAACACTGTTTGAATTATCAAATTGTTGTTGTGTTTGATGAAAAGTAAGCTCGCACAGCACTAACTTTGCTCAGAGTTTGCTCCTACCCAAATTTTTTTGAATGATATCATAGACACATTCTGTTGATATCTTTAGAGTGCCTGCTATCCCGAACAACTTCACTTTATGGTCATCCAAAATTATTTTGTTAACTTTTTTGATGTTTTCGTCCGTAAAAACTTCTTTTGGCGTACGCTGTCTTTGGTGCTTATTTCATTACGTCTAAACTTAGCATATCAATCATTGAGGGTTGGTTTTCCTGGGTCTGTGACCAGAAACTCGTTATCAAACCAAGTTTTAGCTTCATGTGCATTTTTTCTCTTCAAAAAGCCATATTTTATCAACACGCGAAATTCCTTACTATCAATGTTTACCGGAATAACAAAAGTTGCTTCACTCAAAATGATATAATTCACTAACTAGTGATCCGAACAAATTTTTACACACGCTTTTTGAAGGTTAGGGCGAACTAAAAATCATACGGATTTTATTCTAGGAGCGCAGTCTATGTGTCAGTCCGGTGATTTTCAAGCCTGCCGATACAGAATACACCTGAATCAAATTTCAGTTCGGTATCATAATTTAGGCGTTTTCTGTGGCATGGCAGTGGTCAGATTCAAGAACAAGAATCTCAATTTTTAACCAAGTTATTGCTTGAATATAGGACGGAAAGAAAAGAGTTTCAAACCTACATTCATACATATATACATACATACATTTTCCCAAAAATATTAATATACGCCACACAGGTTATAAAAATGATAATTTCTTGTTACTAAGATCGTACTGAGTTTTTTTTAATTCAGTACCAAGTTTTACTTTATTAAAATGGTATGCTGCAAACAGTAGTAAAGGTTATTGATTACCTGCTGTTAGTAGAGTTGACACTGGTGTTACTACGCGACCGCCTCGAGATAATGGAGTCACCACAGTTCACTACGTTGCCCTTGCTTATTGAAAAGTGTCTTAGCCGGTAAAGATCATCACTAGCCCGAGGATTATATGGACGTTCAGGTAGAGAACATACACGTGGTCTTATATGATCTGGAACTGCAAAATAAAAATAATACAAAATTCTTACATATGTAAGTCATATGCATGTTAACAACCTGGTAGTTCAAGGAAGTTTGACGTTCGACGTTGCCGTCCGCGGTTTGATGCTTGAAAAGCTAATGGCCCAATATCATCGTTGGAAAAGACAGATGTGGTGGAGCACACACTTTTCATAGACTCCCGTGAACTGCGGCGACTAGCTAAATATGCCAGACCGCCTTTAGAACTACCCCTTCGCCTGAGCTTATAACTTGTGGAAATTGATTCTTCTAAAATTTTATTCTTATTTAGAACACATTCGGAGTCTCCAGTCAAATCACTGGTTGATTTACGGTGCTTCAGTGATGCCGCACTGTCTGAACAGGTACGATCTAAAGTAGAGTGTGAACTGTGTAATACCTACAGAAAACTCATTTATATTAATACTCTTCCAGATTTAAACGACTTGTGCTAACCTGATAACAGGGATTGGATGTTATATTGATAGCGTGTCTTCGATGTTTACTTCTTCCTTGTAACTCAAATGGGGTCGCTTCTTTTGATACAAATCCTTCCAAAACAGCATCAGTTTTTGATTGCTCAGAGAAAGATGTGGTAACAGTAGCAATCGTACAATTTGTTGTATCATTCGAGTCACATGACAGCTGTGTGCTCTCTGTAACACACGAATCTCTTTTCATATAATAATTATTACTAATCAAACAATGCTCATCAATTTGAGATATTTCCCACTCTGGTGGCTTCACCTTCTTACTGTTTTGCTGACTTTCATATAAATTAGAAATATTTTCTAAAGGTGAGGAACGCAAAAGTGGTTTTGCGTTCTTTCCTTTTGCTTCACATATTTTTGGTGAGGTGGGTATTCGTGATGATGTGCCAAAATGTTCAGCTGTATTTATTTCATAGATTTCATTAGAAATTTCATCTTCAGGAGTAATAGGTTCGTAGTATTCAAACTTTTTATAAGAGTAATCCGTGACTGGGCTTATGGCCTCAAATACGAATTTTCTGGGTGAATTAGGACTTCGTCGAGGTGAGGATGTTCCTGGACCGCTAAGAAATGTTCCAGAAGACGGTGAATCCATTGAGTTTTCGTGGGATGAAATTCCTCTCGGACTATGTGAACCAGAAGTCGGTGTATGATAAAAGGATGGTGTTGAAGAGGCATCATCGTAACTATCATTAGCATAAGTGGTTGTTATTTTCGGACTACGTGGGTTTTCATTCATGTTGGACAAATGTCCACCTCTACTAGCCATTATAAATGGATCGGAGTATGAGCTTTGAGCTCCGTGGGATCTCCGTGCGGATGGACTTAGTGGTGGTTGCCTCGTTGAATCATAGGAATTAATATTGGGTAAACATCTAGGTTTATAATAACAGTGATTAGTGAATACGTACATGAGAAGTACGAGTATAAATACGTGCATAAGTAAGTAGAACACATAAATGAGCAGTATTCATCATTGAACTTTGTATATACAGAATCACCCACTGAAGCCAAATATATATATGTATACAAAATACATTTAAATTTTCGCTCATAATTGAACCCGGTTAATTGCTTTCCCTGCATAATTGGTTAAAAGTATGTGTTATTGAAAAAATATGCTGTTATACATACAAAAACTTTCAAGATATTTTTGTTCAGAAAACAATTTTTTTGTGTGGTATGAATTTGTAGATTGAATAAAATTAAAAAAAGTAACAGACTTATTCAATTAAATTTTTAAGAATGTAAGTAGGATCTCTTAATATATGAATGCAAGTACTACATATGTATATACAATAATATGAAGTACTTTGTGCATTAAGTTTTTTTTTATATTTTTTTATAAGTACTTAAAGTGAACAAAATTTTTTTTATTGATAATGCTGTACATTTAAGCGATATTACTGTATTTGAACGAAAAGTTAATTGAAACGAGTACGGGTTAACTGATTTTTCGGTTAATTGAACGAGGTTCATTAAAGTACCATCACAAATCATGTGTTTGTTATGTGTAGGCACAAAGATACATTGTTACGAGAATCTGTAGAACACGCTCTTTCATTTTCATTGAGATACTCACATATTGACTGATGCATGTGGTATAGAGCCACCCGGAAGTTCGAAAACCGTTATATTAGGTATATGGGGGATAAAGGAAGAATTGACCTGAGTCAATCCATTTTTGATACACAGATACATCACTATGAGGAAAGGATTCTCTCTGAATTTCAAATGTATATCTCCACATTGACCGATATTTTCTGTCAAAAGTCAACTATTCCTCAACAGGGGCAACATATTCCTGATTGATGGATTTGAACAATTTTTGTCATCAGGCAAAGATAAAGACATTATTTCTGCTAATCTCGCTATATTGATTGCTTGTTGATTTGTTCAACCGTTTCCGATTTCGCCCATTCTCGCACCGTTACATAGGAATGTGAAAAGAATGTCCAATACCAATTTGGTTGAAATCTCAGTTGATTTCATTTGAACAAAATTTTTTTTATTGATAATGTTGTACATTTAAGCGATATTACTGTATTTGAACGATTTCTTCCGATATTACATTATTTCTATGAACAATAACTCATACCAAATTTCGTGAAGATATGTCGTCAAATGAGGAAGCTTCCCGTGCAAGCATTTGATTCCGATAATTCATTTTGTATGGCAGCTATATGCTATAGTTAACCGTTCTGAACAATTTCTTCGGAGATTACAATGTTCCCTTAGAAAATAGCCTGCGCCATCTTTTACGAAGATACATTGTCAATCCGATCGTTCAGTTTGTATGGCCGCTATATGTAATAGTGGTCCGGTTTGCAAAATTTCAAAACGATATCTTAAGAACTGAGGGACTAGTTCGTATATATACAGACGGACAGACAGACGTACTCTATATGGTCTCTGACGCTTCGTTCTGGGTGTTACGAACTTCGTGGCAAACTTAATATACCCTGTTCCAGGTATAATTATTGTAAACAAATATGTTTGCATATGTATGTTAATGTGTTGAATAATTTTACCTTGGAGCTTTAGATCCTTTAACTGTTGACACGGGTGAACGTGAACACATATCATCTGTTTTCTGCATTATTGCAAATGGCGGTAAGTTTTGTTTAGTTTTGCTTATTGAAGTCGTGTCCTTATTTAATCCACGTTGGGGTGAACATGTTAAACCGCTTAGACTTTCATGTTCTTTCAATTTTTTTTGACATTGATATTCCATTTGATATTCCATTAAAGTTCCGAGTTGATATGCATAGATTGTACTATGAGCGAATTTGGCACTTCTGTCCAGACCACCTTACCATAAACTACTTTTGGGTTCAATCATAAATTTTGTAGGAATCGTGACCTATAAATGATTATTTGAATTAATGGATACGCTACGTATTTAGGTTTCCTCTCTATATATTTTATTTTTTAATTGCAAATGAAAGAAGAATAAAATTTAAATGCTTAATTCCCAGTTTTTATTTTTTATCCTTACTAAGGAAAGTTTTGACCATTCAGGAATGGAGTATCCCCGAATTTTAATTATATATCTCACACATTGACTGATCTTTGCGGTAAAAAGTCAACTTTAAATACCTGGGTTCAAATATTCGGTACCTAGGGGCTTGAACAGGTTTTGTTGGATTTTGACAAATTTTCGTTATACGTTGGCATACTCTAAAGGCAATATTCGTGTATAGTTTTATTACCGTTAAATTAATTGCTTCTTGTTTTATACACTGGGAAGAAAAGAATCAAATGGAATTTAAAATTGTGATATACGGAAAGTAGGCATGGTTGCAGTCCGATTTCGCCCCTTTTCGAACTGTTACTTGGAATGTGAAAATAATATCCTATACTCAAATCGGTTGGGCGGGTCCCGAGATAGTATATGATTTCACATATAAATTGCCGTATTTATTTATTAATTTATAGTTTTTAACGGTACCACTATAAGAGGAGTGGGCGGGGTTATCTTCCGATTTCATTGATTTTAGCTATGTCGGGTGGGGTACTTAAAGGATTTGTTCGGAGTGATTTAGGTGATATTTACATTACACAATTAGAGGATGATGGTTCCCTTATCTTAATTTGGTGCTTAGTTATGGCACTTCATAATTTTGTGCTTCCCGGTGTTTTGTGACCGTACAGAAGTACTGAATTTCTCTAAGATATCTCAATTTTTACTCAATCTAACTCGATTACAACAAACAACCGTTGCAAGAGTATAAAATATGAGTACTTTCTGGCGTAGTCGGTGAGTGAAGGTGGCGAATGCTTCTAACAGGCCAAATTAGACAAAAGTCGCTAAACGTTAAGAGTTGTCCAGTTCCTTGTGCTAGATACAAGGAATCCTGAAAGAATTATATATCGGTGAAAAGAAATATTAGACCCGCACTTTTTCAATAATGATAAACTAATGTTTTAAGTTGTTGATAGATATTACAATATGAAATTTGTTAAATGGTCTCTAAAACTATTGTAAATTTGATATGTGTGTGTATAAACCTTGATCATTAAAAGTTTTGAAGACCATTTAACTTCGACATATGTGCATACATCCAAAGCAAATATAGTAAATCAAAGGCAATTGTCAGATAATTTAACAACGTCCACCTAGAAGGTAAGAATAAATAATAAATACATGCATTTCTTTAGTCATACATTCTTGTTATTAAAAAATGGGCAATACGGAAGTAACAAGTGAGCGAGCAACAAGTGCTATTGAAAACCCATGTTAACCTTGTCAAAGTAATTGCAAAAAAAGAAACAACACCAACCAGCTGAGTGACAACCCACTATTTCTGAA